>NW_006774564.1:5476874-5510307 GCF_000442215.2 Lipotes vexillifer | reverse complement strand
CCTCAATTCCTTGTATTCATTTTTACAAAAATAAATTTACTTAGGTCTTCCTGTATGTATTGTGAGGTAAACAGGGAATATCATAGAATATTTATTCATCATGTGGCTTATAATATTATAAACTCTACCTATAAATTTCTAGGCTTTACAAGGAGATTGGCCACCTATATTAACCATACTTAAATATCTGATTTTTTAATTTTAAAGGTACATTTAATTCTTTAATATCTCTCTATATATCCTAATATTATAAAATCTTTATATAGCTTAAAACTGCTATATATGTCACAGCAGTTAAGAGCACAGAATTTTTAAAAGATATATTGACACGTCACAAACTTACAGGAAAGTGCACAGATTATAATGTGAAGCCAAATGTATTATCAGAAGTAAAAATACCCATATAACCATTACCCTGATCAAGAAATAGAAAAATTACCTGCACCCTAGGAGCTCTCTCATGTCTCTCCCAATAATAGTAACCTCTCTTTTCAATTTTTTACTTCTAGCATTATAGTTCAATTTCTTTTGTTTTAAAACTTTATATAACACAATCATGCAGTAAATATTTATGCCATCACTTCCAGCTATTGGCATAATAACACAGCATAAAAAATTGCTCCAAGCCCATGGCTTAAAACAGCAATCATTTAATCTCACATACACATCTATGGATTGGCTGAGGGTTAGCTGATAGACTATGGGTTTGACTATGTAGCTTTTCTTAAATATATGTATCTGGCTGATTTTGGTTTCTCACTGCATGTTGGACTCATATATGCCAATGTGAGTTCATTCTTGTCTAAGCTGAAGGAGCAGCAACTACATATGAGACATTTATTACATAGCAATGGCAGAATTTCAAGAGGGCAAGCCCTAGTAGATAAGCACATTTCGAGCTTTGCCTTGTGTCATGTTACTAATAGTCTTTTGGTCAAATCATGTCACATGGCCAAGAGCAAACCTTGAGGGGTAGTAAAGTACACTTTGTAGTGAGAGGAACCACAAAGTTATATGACAACAGGCATGGATACAGGGATGGGTAAAGAATTGAAGTCAGTAATTCAATACATAAAGTTTGTCCTTTTCATCACAATTACTCTTTCTTCTCCCCACCATTAAAATACACTTGCTCTATCGTGGCCAACAAAAATCTAACTGAGCCATGTCTTCAAGCTTTAATTTCTAGATTTCATAAGAATATAAGATACAGATACCTATGAACTAAAAGAGAGTTATCCACCTCCAAGCACAAACATGCGACACAATGATGGAAAGAGACGGAATTGCTACAATAAACTTTCCCATTCAAAAGGGAGAAGGATGGAAGCCACACAGTAATTGGTGCTCCAAAACAATTTTGAAAACAAACTTGAAAATTTGCCAAGTGCTCTAAATTAAACTCCAGTTCTGCTCTCTGGGAAAAGTTGCACAGTCAAGTTTTCTCCAATAACTATTAGATCCTGTAATCAAGGTTGTCTTTTGTTTTCTATCATTTTCCTTGGTCCTTCCTAAAAGGGACACTAGATAATGTGATGGGTTTTCTGGATATGAAACTTTCTTAGCCTGCTTCTTTTCTGTACAAAGTTGTTGGCCCAGAAGTTTTATATCCAGAATAGTCTTGGTCTCCTTTATTACAGAGAGTGTTTTTTTGCTTTTGTTTTGTTTTTCAATACAGTTCTAAACTTCATGGGTTTTCAAAGTATTTAATCTCATGTAACACCATGTTCCAATAGTCACAGCCAGTTTCTTTTACAGAAACACTTGTCCCTCTGGACTCAAAAACAGGATGCATTAGGTAACTGAACATCTGATTCTGTTGTCTGTTGCTTCTCTCGATTTTTTTTTTTTGCGGTACGCGGGCCTCTCACCGCCGCGGCCCCTCCCGTTGCGGAGCACAGGCTCCGGACACGCAGCCCCAGTGGCCATGGCACATGGGCCCAGCCGCTCTGAGGCATGTGGGATCCTCCCAGACTGGGGCACAAACCACTGCGCCACCAGGGAAGCCCTCTCTCGATATTTTTAATCACATCAATTTGATTCCACGTGCACTCTAAGATTTCTCATTAAATGCCAAACAAAGTAAAAATTGGGGGATTAATTTAAATCCATTCTGATATTTTTTTCTTTCAGTGGGGGCACTAGCAATACCAGATCTATTTATCCATTTTCCATTAAGATAATTTGAAGCTTAGTCTCAGGGCCTGTGGTAGCCAACTTATTTCCAGTTGTCATTACTTTTAGAATACTGTTTCTCCTTGGTCCCAACCAAGCACAGTAACCAGGGATCCTCCCCTGTTCTTTAGACTCTGATGTCCAAGTATTATTTCCTATCTGCCATATCAGTCAGCAAGAGTTCTGCTCAACTGCTCAGCTTATTATTACCTCTTGCTCAATCAGAATAGTTTAAAACAGAAACCTGTTGAGTAAAAGGGGCCTCAAAATCTAGACTCACAATTTTATTTCTTTTGTAAGACTTTGGTCCAATAAATCTTTATCTTATTATTAGTTCTCCAATGCCTTCAAACAAATCTTTTTTTTTTTTTTCTATCTAATCCAAGTTTTCTAGTCATTGCCTGTGGGAGATTTTGCCCATTACTAGAAGGAAATCAACTATATTAATCTTAATAGTTGTATAACCATAAGTAAATAGTTAACTTTTGGAATACTGAGCTAGCTCATATTTAAAATATCAATACACATATTCCATGGTCTTTATCAGAATCATAATAGGTAATGCTTTAAGTACTGAGCCACAGATTTTATGCTTGCCACAATATAAAGGCCAAATAAAAGTTAGTAATGATTATTCTTTTTTTTTTTTTTTGGTGCTGTGTAGCGTTCTCTGACCAGGGATCAAACCCATGCCCCCTGCATTGGGAGCGTGGAGTCTTAACTACTGGACCACCAAGGAAGTCCCAGTAATTATTAGTATTAATTTTATTTAATTTGCCAGATTATTTTCCAAACTCTGCATTATATATCTTTTCGAACTTTCAATTTATTTTTTTAAAGTGTATGGTGTACATGGGAAAATGCATTCCCCAAACTGAAATTCTCATATCATCTTATTAATATCATATCATCTTATTTGATCTAGGAATATAAGATAAAGTAGTAAAATATAAATCCACGTTTGTGGGTTTGAACAACAGGATGGATGGAGTAGCCATTGAGATTGGGAAAATTGTAGTTAAAAGAGGTGTGGTGCCAAAGTCCAAGATATTCCCTGGTGATCTCTGACTCTTGATATTCATGTGGTATGTAAACTTCTCCCATGTCAGAAGGGCTGGCTTGTGTAACTAATAGGATATTGTGTAAATGACACTGTGTTACTTCCAAGGCTACTTCATAAAAGACATATGGGCATCTGCTTGTTCTCTCTGGAAACACACTGCAGGAAACTAAATGTCATGCCATGAGGGCACACATGAAGCCCTATGGAGAAGTGTATACTGGCAGGAACTAAGCTGTACAGTAAGACATAACCTGCAAGGCATGTCGGTGAGCCTTCTTAGAAATGAGTCTTCAGCTCTAGTCAGATGAATGTAGCCCCAGGTGAGATCTTGACTGCAAACTCATGAGAAGACCTGTACTGGAAACAGTAGGCTGAGCCATTCCTATATGAGACCATAAATGTTTATTGCTTTAAGCTACTAAGTTTTGGGGTAATTTCTTTTGCATCAATAAATGACTAAAATATCAGGTTTTAGGGGAAAAAAAAGAGTTTGGCTTTGGACAATGCAGCAGATATGTGTGGCCCAGCTCTGCTTGGCCCAATGTATTTCAATGAAGCTGTAGTGAACAGTTTCATTGACTGCCAGTGTCCCATCCAAGAATGTACCAGAGCATCTCTCTGATTTTCTTCCTCAGTGTTTTTCCTGATGCTTGACAAGTCTACTTCACCAGATGTAGGCGCAACTCTGCTTCACACCATGTTTTCAAAGGTATAGAAATTAAACATATTATATTTGAAGTGCACACACACATATATATACACACACACATATATGTTGAAATGTTGATAGGCAGTTGGATAATGTCTGGAATTCAAGAGGGTGGTCTGAGCTAAAGACATACATCTGACAGTTGTCAGAAAACATATCAAGCCATAAATCTGAATGATCTCCCAAAGGAATAAACACAGGTAGTAAAGACCAAAGTACAAGAACTGAGCTATGAGGCACTCCAACAATATAGAATATTCCATTTTTGCTTCTAAATAAAATAGAAACTCTGATACAATTGGCTATTCTGTATTGTCAATTTTTTTTTTCATTTTACTACTGTATAAAATATATATACATGTGTATTGGTCAGGATTCTCCAGAAAAACAGAACTCACAGGATATGTGTGTGTGTGTGTGTGTGTGTGTGTGTGTGTTTAAAATAAATAAAATATGGATAATTCCCTTCCAGCATGGGGCAAATTCAAAATCTCCCATAGGGAATGACTAGAAAATTTGGAATGAATAGAAAAAAAAAAATCTGTTTGAAGGCATTGGAAAGTTAATGATAAAACATTATTGGGTCAAGGTCTGGAGAAGAGAGAAACACAGAAATGTGAACCTGTATTTTGGGATCACTTTTATTCTACAGATGGCTGAATGGGACTCTTTTTTCTTCCACTGTGAGAACTGAGAATTCCAGTTATCACCACCAACAGCACATTTATTCATTTGATTATTTCTGTATTTCATCGAAATTGGTTTCAGAATTGCTTCTCTACTTACTACTACCATAAGCATATCACTAAAAAAATGTCAGGATTTCTTGGCATTTTGTTCCTTAGTCCCCACAGCTCACCAATCCCAGACTCAGGATATTCAATCAAATAGTATATATGTGTTCCTAAGTTATCTAAGTGTTTTCTTTTCTGCTTATTTTCCTTCCTCCCTTTCTCCCTCCCTGTCCTTCCCTCCCTCCTTCCCTCCCTTTCTTCTTTTCCTTCAGTGTGGTTAGTGTATTAATTTGAAATATATTTAGGTTCATTTCTTTCAGTTTGCTTTTAGTTTGATTTTTTTCTCTTTCCTCAGTCTTACTGATTTATTTTATAGGCACAATATCAACATGTTTTTAAAAGTAAAAGGTGCATAAAAAGGTATACTTTGAGAAATACCTGATGGCTCCCCTTTGTGTCCCTTTACCCCATACCTACCCTATTCCTTGTATGTATAAATTTCATTGCTTTATGATTTGTCCTTCTCATGTATCTTCTTGTAATGATAACCAGATATATGTCCATTTTTCTTATTTTCACTTCTTTCTTACAGAAAACATATCATGTATGTTATTTTCCACTTTGGGTTTTTATTTTGTTTTGTTCACTAAATAACATCACCTGAAAATCACTCCAACTAAGCTTCATATAGCTTTTTCTCATGATTTTTATAAAGCTGTATTAAAATACACTTCAATCACTAAAATGCACCTCTTTTATATCATTTCGATTGGATATACAATAGTCACTTCAAATGTTCAAACTTAATGTCTGCATTTGAAATGATCTTTTTGTTCCACAAAACTCCCAAGGACAAATTCAATTTTTACATGTTATCTTTGTAAATCTTTAGACTATCAGATAATTACTCTTTTTTTCCACCGTTCTACTTACTCACCACCAACTTTATTCTTTGAAATATTTTTATTCTTGGAATATTTTCCTCATCTTATTGCTACTATCCCAGTCCTCAACATTTCCATCTTCAATTATCTTCCTTAATATCTCATTGTTTTGGGGATTCCCCCTCCATTTTAGTCTAATTTACATTTGCTTGCCAAACTAAGATTTTTAGAATATGCTTTCCTAAATTCACTGTGGTCACAACCTACAATAACTCTCCACTATTTATTTCAATATGCTAAAATACCATTCCCTGGATGCTAAAATCTTTCTCTTTGGGCTTTTCCTTAATTATGCTTATTATTGTCCATAATTTCTCATACCTTATGATCACATATTATGTGTTTGCTTGGCCTAATTTTGATTAAACTATTCCTATAAACTGGAATGCTCTCATCTGATGATCTAAATGGATCATATTTCATGATTCTCCTGTAACTGCATTTGACCACGTTCCTTTGGAGTTCAGTTACATTCCTCATAATCCCTAAGGTATCACGTAATTGCATAAAAATATTATGTTCATCTTTATAAGTTTATGAGATGGATTATGTGAAATATTGCTTTTCATATAATTCACAAAAACAGCAGTTATTAACATTTATTAAATATTTCCTGAATATTTAAAAATATATTTTGAAAGTACTTTGTTATATTTCATTATAAAATTTTAAATTTATATTATTTATACATTTTCTTTATATTATTTTTGTTAATAAGATATGATTGATATTAAAGTCATTTTGCCTATTTCCAAGCAACCTTGGAATTTAAAATTGTATTTTACAAATTGTACTGAATTAATAATTACTATTATTAATATGAAAATAATTATTTTGCAAGACATGGATTTTTTCATCTTTATTCAGTGAAGAATATGTTATACAACTAAGAAATAAACAAAGATCAACATAGCCATAAAATGGACCATTCTATTTTAGTTCTTAAAATAGCTGATAGCCCTGCTATGCCTATTTTAAAGTATTTACCTATTTCAGCTTGGTGTTTTCATTACGCTCATAAACCACCCTTCTCTGGACTGCTTTTAAAGTGTTTATGTTAACTATTGAACTAGCAGGGACTCAAATCTTCATCATTAATTTTTTTGGCTGTTCAGCTCTCTATACGCTCTTCTTCAGTAAACACTAAAATTTTTTCTGTTTGAATTAAGTTTTTCTAGCTTCACTAATGGTTATCATTATGTAATAATGTTATTATTATGAAAAAACATCAGTTTCGAGTTAAGCAAGAGAGAAAAAAAATGCCATTTATTCTATTGCATAGTGCATTTTTAATATCTTGGGTTTTTTTTCCCCCACTAGTATCATCAATAATAGACTTGGGATTACTGACAAGTGTATGCAACCTTTGCTGCAACCTAAGCATCTAAGGATGCATAAAATAAAAGCCAAATAAGATTGATCAAGATGAGAAATTATACTGGAGTTCAGTGTGCTTTGAGGTCACCAGTAAGGAATTATAGAGGATAGGACAAACTTAAGCTGAATTTTGAAGGAAGGGTAATATTTAAGTAACTAGGGAGGAATAAGTATGACATTTCCAGTGAGCTAAATGACAGAGTAGGTCACTTTATGAAGCCACAGGAGAAAAGTTTAGAGAGTCCGAGGAACAGACTTTTATCCATGAATGCCAAGTGCAGGAGTCTGGACCCCTGACCCAAGCTTTCAAAATCTTCCAGATGCTTAGTAGGCATACTAATTATTTGAAATTACTATGTGATTTATGATGAATTTTAGTGGCAATAAACCAGTTTAGAATTAGTTGAAATAGCTGTGAAATGCACAATGCCTGAATTAGGGTATATGCTAAATTCTCATTACAATTTCACATTCAGACTCCATCTTTAGCTTTTGCATTTACCGTAGAAGTACAATCTTGCTGCATTTGTAAAAGAGTACTAATCAAAACAGCTTTTCCTTTCAGTGCAGTTATTTGTATCAGATGAACACTAAGACCTTAGTTCTATTACTTTAAAAAGGTCTTGACCATCTGATAAAATCCATTACAGAAAATTCCACTTGTACTAGATACCATGTTGCCTCTTCGAAATAGGTAAAGTGCAATAAATCTAAAATTCTCACTATAATAATTACAACTTCAGAGAAATTCTCAGATTGGATACAGTGACAAAGTAATTTCTTACCATTTCTGGACTTTGAACAAAGGACAAAAAGTTAATTGACTAAAATGATAGTCTACTGTTGAAATAAAAGCACATTAACCAGTAAAGTCAGTCTATCTCACTGAAAATAAATGATTTTACCTCTGTATTTGCACTGTAGAAATCTCTTGGGGGAAAGAAACAGCATTAAACCATAAATTGTGAGGTTTAACAAAATTTGTTAATAACGGTTAAATAAATTCACTTTCATGGCATCCACCCAAATATTGCAGGCACACGAACATGTGTTACTAGCTTAGAACTGTGGGGACATCATTAGAAGAATATACTTGTGTCTTTTTTTTTACTAAAATGCTCTAATCGGGGGAGCACAATGTCTGATAAGCAGTAAGGGGAAAGTGTTGAGAAAACAAGTCAATTATTGTTACCAGAGCCGCCACTAGACTCCTGCTCAAAATCCACCAACTGCTCCCTTGAACAGGAACTAACATATGTCTCTAAGTCACAGTGTCTAGACACAAAGAAAGGAAGCTATGAGAAAAACTGAAACTGAATAGAACCAGCTGAAACCAAGATGGCAACAAATCTGACGTCCAACAGTTCCCCATCTCATTCTACACTGGTTCTACTACATTAAGCACTCCATGGCACACCTTGTGTGGCCATGACCAGAAGTCACAGACCAAAGAATAGAAAAGGGGTGGCACACCATTTCCATGAAAGCCATGTCTCTTTCCCGGAAAACTAAAGCATGTGCCTCCCCCATCATTAGTCCCATTCCACTCCTCATCGTCCTTGCTCCTTAAAAGCAAATCTCTCTCACCATTAAGGCAAAAAGTTGATTTGTGAACTAAGTTCCTGCTGCTCTGTTCTTTGGCCACTGAATAAAGCTTGTACTGCTTCAATGTCAGCTTCTGTTTCATTTTTGGGTGTGTGAACTCAGATAGAAAAAGAACCTTCCCCACCAAGGCAGGGGGTCTCGGCTGAGCTAGGACCCAAGTGGGGGTCCATATAACTTAATTTGGTAACATAATGTTTGCAACATATGAAGGACTATGGAAATATATAGGAGGTATTTCAGACTATATATTTTAGCATATTTCCTTCAATAAAGAGTGGTTTTACTTAAAAGTGTATTTCAATCTACTTAATGCATATTGGCAGGGGGAAGGAGCACTCCACTATAAAATCCGTGTAGCTTTAATTTTTTTTTTTTTTTGCGGTACGCGGGGCTCTCACTGTTGTGGCCTCTCCCATTGCGGAGCACAGGCTCCAGACGCGCAGGCTCCGCGGCCATGGCTCACGGGCCCCGCCGCTCCGCGGCATGTGGGATCTTCCCAGACCAGGGCCCGAACCCGTGTCCCCTGCATCGGCAGGCGGACCCTCAACCACTTCACCACCAGGGAAGCCCTGTGTAGCTTTAATTTTTTTTTTTTTTTGCGGTACGCGGGGCTCTCACTGTTGTGGCCTCTCCCATTGCGGAGCACAGGCTCCAGACGCGCAGGCTCCGCGGCCATGGCTCACGGGCCCCGCCGCTCCGCGGCATGTGGGATCTTCCCAGACCAGGGCCCGAACCCGTGTCCCCTGCATCGGCAGGCGGACCCTCAACCACTTCACCACCAGGGAAGCCCTGTGTAGCTTTAATTTTTTTTTTTTTTTGCGGTACGCGGGGCTCTCACTGTTGTGGCCTCTCCCATTGCGGAGCACAGGCTCCAGACGCGCAGGCTCCGCGGCCATGGCTCACGGGCCCCGCCGCTCCGCGGCATGTGGGATCTTCCCAGACCAGGGCCCGAACCCGTGTCCCCTGCATCGGCAGGCGGACCCTCAACCACTTCACCACCAGGGAAGCCCTGTGTAGCTTTAATTTTTTTTTTTTTTTGCGGTACGCGGGGCTCTCACTGTTGTGGCCTCTCCCATTGCGGAGCACAGGCTCCAGACGCGCAGGCTCCGCGGCCATGGCTCACGGGCCCCGCCGCTCCGCGGCATGTGGGATCTTCCCAGACCAGGGCCCGAACCCGTGTCCCCTGCATCGGCAGGCGGACCCTCAACCACTTCACCACCAGGGAAGCCCTGTGTAGCTTTAATTTTTTTTTTTTTTTGCGGTACGCGGGGCTCTCACTGTTGTGGCCTCTCCCATTGCGGAGCACAGGCTCCAGACGCGCAGGCTCCGCGGCCATGGCTCACGGGCCCCGCCGCTCCGCGGCATGTGGGATCTTCCCAGACCAGGGCCCGAACCCGTGTCCCCTGCATCGGCAGGCGGACCCTCAACCACTTCACCACCAGGGAAGCCCTGTGTAGCTTTAATTTTTTTTTTTTTTTGCGGTACGCGGGGCTCTCACTGTTGTGGCCTCTCCCATTGCGGAGCACAGGCTCCAGACGCGCAGGCTCCGCGGCCATGGCTCACGGGCCCCGCCGCTCCGCGGCATGTGGGATCTTCCCAGACCAGGGCACGAACCCGTGTCCCCTGCATCGGCAGGCGGACCCTCAACCACTTCACCACCAGGGAAGCCCTGTGTAGCTTTAATTTAAAAAAGCAATTATCTACACTACTGCCCTTTTCCTAATCAATATTTAGCCCACATTCCAAGACTGTTGTTGACATACGGTTTAATGTAAATATTGCATTTAAATTGTCTGAAAGTTATGGTTAACTCAAAGAAGTATATGGTTAAAAAATAATTGTTTACCAAAAACGTTGGGTCAGTCCATTATTACTGTCACTTTTAGCCCTTATCAAGCACCCAGTACCTTGTAAAGTGCTAAACATATGTAAGTTATGGTTATATCTAGCTCCCCAGAGCTACAAAACAAGTTGAATAAATGTAAATAATAGAATCACAAACTTCTCTGGTTTAAGAGACAAGCAAAAGTCTGCCTATAAATATAGAATATTTACTGTAGAAACAAATTAAGAAATACTGTGTTGAAAGCAAAACTAGAACGTTTCAGCAACTGTTGAGTAAGGTTTGAGTAATTCTTGGGTTAGAAAAGAAAAAAATGTAAGCAAAATAACAATGCTGTAACTTTTTAAGAATAGCTTTCCATCTCCATTGAACTAAATCAGGGTAAGAAAAACTAGTTCATTCTCTGTTTCACTGGTGAGGCAATTGAGACCACCAGAGGATATTTGAACTTCCAGTCTATAGTACCACACACAAGAACCTTGGAAATCACCATTATGTTCTAACAAGTAAAAACCAACCAAACAAACAAGTCAACAACTCTCTTAGATCCTTTAGAGAAGTAAAGTCACAGGGCGAACCCCTGCCCCGCCCCAGATGGAGTGAATACAGAAAAATCACAACTTACCAGAGCAGAGACTCTGGAGCTGAACCCTTGGCAGGAACCGCGGTTGAAGTAGGGAAACCTGAACCGCAACTGAATTGAAGGAGGTTCCAGGCAGACAAGTCTGAGGGTTAAAGACTCCTGGGGACCCAGTTATAGTGGGTCCCCTCCACATATTTGTGAGTGTCACCTCCAGGAGCTCGACGAGGTCCTCACAATGAGTATCAGAGAAAAATCTCCCCTGCTTCTGGCAGGCAGAGGAGAAAAAGAGCCATTTTGAAATGTGGCGTAGCACTCCACTCTTAACGAGGGCTGCCCTCAGGAGAAACCAGTTTTAACTAGAGCCTAATCTAATGGAGTTTTATCAGAGCCAGCTGACCTGGAGGAAGGGAAATAGCCAACTTCAGCTGGATCTAGCCATCCAATCCCTCCTAAGGGCCTTGGTGGTGGAACAGAGAAGCACCTGTGAAGTTCACAGTCCAGAGGACAGGCTCACTAAATGACTGACACCTACTCTTCGGACTATAGAATGTTTCCTCTCCCCTGCACCTCACCACCACATTACTAAAGGTCTATTTACAGCAGATCCTTGTACGGGTACACCATGTCCGGCCATAAGACATATTAAAGGTAAAAAATACAGTCGGAAGAGAAGAGCAAGCATCAGAACCAGACTCAGATATAGCAGGGATATTGGAATTATCAGCCCAGGAATTTAAAACAACTAAGATTAATATGCTCTAATGTATAAACCAGACTGCATACAAGATCAGATGAGTAAGTAAGCAGAGAAATGGAAATTCTAAGAAAGAATCAAAAAGAAATGCCAGAGGAGGTCAAAAACACTGTAACAAAAATGAAGAATGTCTTTGATGGGATTATTAGTAGACCAGACACAGGTGAGGAAAGCATCTATGAACTTGAGGATATCTCAGTAGAAACCTCCCGAACTGAAAGCAATCAGAAAAAAAGACTGAAAAAACAGAGTAGAATGTCTAGGAACTGTGGGACAACTACAAAAGGTGTAACAGAAGTGTTATAGAAATACCAGAAGGAGACTATTTGAACTTAGTCAAGGGTACAACTGCTAGAATTTAGGCCTCTTAACACCAGCTCTGTTTTTCTTAATTCTACCACATGCACGTGCTTCCCAATTAACTAGTTGCCTCAAATTGCTGTCTATTCATAAACTCTTCCTGGAATATTTCTTTGCAAATGCCTTTGTCCTTCAATTTACTAATATATACCCATCCACAACCAAAAGAACATCACACTGATTAAACTTTTCAGAGTACCAAATAAATGAGAGTTAACAGGTTAACAACAAAATATTTTATTTTCTAAAGCATGAAAGTGGAAATTAATCTATGTGTTCAATTAGTTGCATAAAAAGAGAAAGCAACCAAAATGAACAAAAAGAAGAATCTGCCTAACATATTCAGGATTTCCTTGCTAACATCCCACTGGAAATTGAAATAGCTTATTTCCTTTTCTTAGAGATTTAAAAAAAAAAAGTCTGTTACTTGTACTTCCTGGAAAGTAATATTTACTTCATTGCAAAGTAGTTCAGTCATTCCCAGATGTGAATTTTGATTGTGTCACCATTATAATGGCAATGAAAAGAAAACAAAACCTGCCAAAGTTAAGTTATAGAATAGCTGCTGATTACCATTGTATCCAGAAAGACAGCATAAAATGTTCACATCACTTTTTGGAATGGATTAATTACTCAAAAATTTTTTTTTTTTTTTTTTTTTTTTTTTTTTTTTTTTTTTTTTTTTTTTTTTGCGGTACACGGGCTTCTCCCTGTTGTGACCTCTCCCGTTGCGGAGCACAGGCTCCGGACGCGCAGGCTCAGCGGCCATGGCTCACGGGCCCAGCCGCTCCGCGGCATGTGGGATCTTCCCAGACCAGGGCACGAACCCGCAACCCCTGCATCGGCAGGCGGATTCTCAACCACTGCGCCACCAGGGAAGCCCCTCAAAAAATATTTTATCTGAACTTTGGGAAACATGTTATATGTTAGAGAAACATACTATGTGGCTCGAGAAAGGGAATAGTAGTGAGTAATGTTTCTTATTTCCAAAGTATTGCTTATTCTTGTGTTCCTGAAGGTAGTTTTATTTTCCATAAGATTACACGGCCTTGCAAAAAGCACAGTTTTCTGAAAGGGCCATGAATTTTGGAAGTCACCTTTTAATACGTGTTGTTTCTTAACATATTTCTTTTAAGGTCATGCCTGCCTAAATATTTGTAAAAATACCTCTCATATCACTGCCTTCTCAAGTCTCCTCTAAGCAGAGCCATTTTAGGAGAGAACAAAATGTCTTCCTAATTATAAGACTTCATGGTTCTTGGGTAAGTAGCAATCTTGGAGTCAACGAGTATCTCGACTACTGTCCATGATTTTCCTACCCAATGCATGTTATTTTAGTTCATGAGGAAATGTTTTAACTCCAATGGGAAGCATATTTAATGAACCCATTCTTGTTACCATCCCACAATAATAATTACTACTTTTTCCTGAGAGCCTTGTACTAGGCCTCTTCTACGTACTGTGTGCAAGCTTTATGACAGTCCCACTAGATAGACAGATATCATTAAACCCACTTGTAGTTAAGGAAATTCAGACTTGAAGATATTAACTAACTTGATCAGTCACAGGCCTGAGAATTTTACTAATGTCCTTAGGACAGGATTAAAGAAAAGCACTTCTAAATAGGATCAGAATTAGCTCCTTATGAAAATACATACAATGAAAAGATATATAATGACTTTTTTCCCCCATGGCACTTGATTTACTCTTTCTGGTTAAGGCATCAGAAACTTAAAAAAAAAAATAATGCATAGGTAGGGAGAAACCATTAACCGTTGAGCTTAAATATATATTTTTAGATCTCCCAAGAGAAAGTCAGAGTCTGAGAGAAATAGGAGATAGATGGATTTTTTATGGAACAAATAAAGAGAATCTTGACAGTTCTGGAGAAGTGTGTTTCTGTCTAAGGTGCCCTGGTGTTGTCCCAGAGGTACCTGGGGACAGGGGAGCAGATAAATAAACAAGAGGGATTATGGGCTAGCTTTTCCACATTTACTTTATTTGGAAAGTCTTACTGAATATTTTGAGGAAAGATTTAGTCAGGTAAAAATAATTTGAAAACCATAAATTTAGGAACTGAGATGTGGAGAGAACGTGAATCATCAGGCAATCAGTGGACTCAGGAAGAAACCACAATGATGGGGAAGGGGAATAATTTGCTTGCATCAAAATTTTCCTGGACTTAGGCTGATAGGAAACCCATTACCCTATCAGAGGAGGGAAGCAATACCAAAACTAAGAGGGTAGAGTGACAGTTCTGCCATTGCTGCTCACACCTCTCTTTGCAATGTTTTCTTTACTGCCTGTATCCATAGTTTGAACTTTCCATCCACTAATTTGCTGGTTAGCATAGAGGCAAAATCTTTAATGCTTTCATCAAAACAAAACTGGGTTACAATCTCTGATCTAGGGCCACAGAGCTCTGTTGTACTTTGTATGTATTGTACAAAGACCTCGACCAAGGGGACAATTAGGAGGTAAAATCCAGTTTGCACTCAGCTCACCAAGCCTTACTCCCTGGCTCAGGAATGAGTCTGCATGGAGGAAGAGGTACCCGTTTCTCACTTACACAAGGGCATATCATATGGGCTAGTGACAACCCTGCCCGGTGCAACAGTCCCCCTCACACATAGTAATGTAACATCCTGTACATTTAGATTATTATTCCTTGTCATGTAATAGCATAGGCATTTGTTATTATATCTTTTACATCTTAGTACTGTCCCTGACACATAATATATACTCCCTAATTAATTTTGGCTTGTTATTGAATGTTATTGAATGAATCTTCCATGTGGTGAATTTAATTCACATAATTCTCAATACAGAACTTTAAAAACTGTTGTGTGTGCTTATGGACTTTAGGATTTTTTTTATGTTAAACACAACAAGATATTTGATGCACTATATGAATTAGATTAATCATATAAAGTATATTTAATTCATGCTGAATCTCAGCATCAAATTCGGTTGTTTTCTATTATGTATTGCTTCTCTGAATTCCTTTTTTTAAAAATTTTATTTGTTTTTATTTTTGGCTGCGTTGGGTATTCGTCGCTGTGCACAGTCTTTCTCTAGTCGCGGGCTTCTCATCACAGTGGCTTCTCTTGTTGTGGAGCACGGGCACTAGGGTGCACAGGCTTCAGTAGTTGTGGCATGTGGGCTCAGAAGTTTTGGCTCATGGGCTCTAGAGCACAGGCTCAGTAGTTGTGGCGCACAGGCCTAGGTGCTCCGTGGCATGTGGGATCTTCCCAGACCAGGGCTCGAACCCACGTCCCCTGCATTGGCAGGCAGATTCTGAACCAGTGCACCACCAGGGAAGTCCACTTCTCTGAATTCTTTAAACACTGTGATGCTCTCCAATGGCATAGATAGTAAAGACATAAAAGCCATAGGAATGTGTTTTAGTCAAATCATGTGTTTGACTAAGAGGCCCTGGATGTCCACTTGAAATCAATTTATTTCACTTTAAACTTACAACCACTCTTTTTTTTTTTTTTTTTTTTTTTGAAGTACACGGGCCTCTCACTGTTGTGGCCTCTCCCGTTGCAGAGCACAGGCTCCGGATGCACAGGCTCAGCAGCCATGGCTCATGGGCCTAGCCGTTCCACAGCATGTGGGATCTTCCTGGACTGGGGCACAAACCCGTGTCCCCTGCATCAGCAGGCTTACTCTCAACCACTGCGCCACGAGGGAAGCCCTACAACCACTCCTTGATTTAGGTATTTCATTCTAAAAATGAGGTAACTGAGTATGAGAGAACTTAAATGACTTAGTAAAAGTCACTTATAAGTGCCAGAATTGGAAAGTCCAATGTTCATATGAGAGACTAATTTTTCCAGTTGATATTTTACCTTCACTGGTGATGCCTTCACAATGATGAAGTATTTTGTTTACTTGGGAATTTCATATAATTATCTCAATACTTTCCCACATAATAAAAAATGACCAATTTGAGTGATGGTATTTTTCCTGAATTAGGTGATTTTTTTTTTTCATTTTACTGAATGCATTGACATCGTTTTGCATGGTCCAGAGCCAATCTCTAATTTCCCATTGAATCTGGGTACATGAAGTAAAATGCCAGGACACATTTGAATATAGACCACAAAGAATTTTATACATCTTTGTGTATTTTTATTATCAGTCCCCACAAAGAATTTTATACATCTTTTAATAAAAATGATCATCTTTTCCTAGCTTTGGTCATGCAGAATACCTGAGTTTTCATTGTTTAAAAATGCTTACATCTATTGCTATTTTTCAAACTCTTTACATCTATTGCTTCAAACTCTTTACATCTATTGCTATTTTTCTTGGCTAAGTTTTTTTTGTTGTTGTTCTACTGTTGTGATTCTCAGAATTCTTACATAATATACACTTTTCCAAAAAATCTATTAATATTAAATCATGCCCAGAATATATATTTTAAAAAAATCAAAGATATTTAAGAATGCCAAATGATAAAATAAAACATATAGATATTCTGTATGTGTTTTGTAACATACACAAAGAAAGATAATAGAGAATTTAGATGTCTCTACAAAAATGTGTGTGGAAGATTGTGTGTGTGTGTGTATGTGTGTGTATGTTTTCTTTTTGTTTCAATAAAGTCAGAGTTAAATTGCAACTTTGCTTAGAGGTGAGAACTTTTCTTTGAAAACAATAAATAGAATGTTGACTATCTGGGCAATATTCAAATGTCAAATGAGATCCTAAGCAGGTAGCTTAAGTATGAATACATCCTGATTTCATGCAGAACTGGTAAAATAAATTTAATAATTCAATTAAATATCACACTACTCCAATCATGTCATGTTTTTCAAACTTAATTAAGTTAGTTCTGCAATTACACACACTATATGAAATAATCTTAGTTATTCATTTCAATGGTATTTAGCATGTTTGTGGAAAAAAGGGTACTATGTTTTACTATTATTCTTCAAAAGATGACTATTTGTAGGCATAGATGCAGATATATAGACATAGATATCATATATTGTAAATAATGCTGCAATGAACATAGGGGAGCATATATCATTTCTAATTAAGTGTTTTTGTTTTCTTAGGGTAAATACCCAGAAGAGGAATTGCTGGATCATATGGTAGTTCTATTTTTAACTTTTTGAGGAACCTCCATACTATTTTCCATAGTGGCTGTACCATTTACATTCCCACCAACAGTGCATGATGGTGCCCTTTTCTTCACATCCTTGCTGACACTTGTTATTTGTTGTCTTTTTGATGATAGCCATTTTGAGAGGTGTGAGGTGACATCTCACTGTGGTTTTGATTTGCATTTCCATGATGTTTAGTGATATCAAGCATCTTTTCATGTGTCTGTTGGCCATATGTATGTTTTCATTGAAAAATATCTGTTCAGGTCCTCTTCACATTTTTTCAAAAGATTGGGTTATTTGTTTCTTTTAATATTGGGTTGTATGAGTCCTTTCCATATTTTGAATATTAACTCATCAGATATATCATTTGAAAACATCCTCTCCCATTCAGCAGGTTGCCTTTTCATTTTGTTGATGGTTTCCTTCACTATCTAAAATAATTTTTAGCCTGATGTAGTCCTATTTGTTTATTTTTGCTTTTGCTTCCCTTGCCTGAGGAGAGAGATCCAAAAATATATTACTAAGACAGATGTCAAGGAGTCTAGTGCCTATATTTTCTTCTAGGAGTTTTATGGTTTTGGACTAATGTTTAAGTCTTTAATCCATTTTGAGTGTACTTTTTTACATGGTGTAAGAAAGTGGTCTGTTTTCATTCTTTTACATGTAGTTGTCCAGTTTTTTCAACACCATTTATAGAAGAGGTTGTCTTTTCCCCACTGCATAGTCTTGCCTTGTTTACTGTAAATTAATTGACCATATAAGTGTGGGTTTACTTCTGGGTTCTCTATTCTGTTCCATTGGTCTATGCATCTGTTCTTGTGCTGGTATCACAAGCACAAGATTACCATAGCTTTGTAGTATATTTGAATTGATTACCATAGCTTTGTAGTGTACTTGAAACAAGCAGCATGATAGCCCAAGTTTGCTTTTGTTTTGTTTTGTTATCAAGATTGTTTTGGCTATTTGGGATCTTTTGTGTTTCTATATAAATTTTAGAATTATTTGTTCTAGTTCTGTGAAAAATGCCATTTATATTTCACAGGGATTTCACTGAATCTGTAGACTACCTTGGTTAGTATGACATTTTAGGGATATTAATCCTTCCGATCGTGATCACAATATATCTTTCCATCTGTTTGTGTAATCTTTCATTTCTTTCATCAATTTCTTATAGTTTTCAGAGTACAAATCTTTCACCTCCTTGGTTAAATTTATTCCTAGGTATTTTTTGATGCAATTGTAAATGGGATTATATTCTTAATTTCTCTTTCTGATAGATTGTTATTGGTGAATAGAAATGCAACAGATTTCTATTTATTAATTTTGTATTCTACAACTTTACTGAAGTCGTTTATTAGTTCTAATAGTTCTTTTGGTGGCATCTTTATGGTTTTCTATATATAGTATTATATCATCTGCAAATAGTGACTTCTTACTTTCCATTGTGGACATCTCTTATTTACTTTATTTTTTCTTTTAACATCTTCATTGGAGTATAATTGCTTTACAATGGTGTGTTGGTTTCTGCTTTATAACAAAATGAATCAGCTATACATATACATATATCCCCATATCTCCTCCCTCTTGCATCTCCCACCCACCTTCCCTACCCCACCCCTCTAGGTGGTCACAAAGCACCAAGCTGATCTCCCTGTGCTATGTGTCTTATTTACTTTTCTTGTCTGATTGCAATACTATGTTGATAAAGTTGGTGAGAGTGGGCATGTTTGTCTTGTTCCTGATCTTAGAGGAAAAGCTTTCAGCAATTCACCATTGACTATGATGTTACGTTTGTCATATATGGCCTTTATTATGTTGATGTGTGTTCCTTCTACATACAATTTGTTGAGTTCTTATCATTAATGAATGTAGAATTTTGTCAAAAGCTTTTCCTGAATCTATTGAGAAGACCATATGATTTTTATCCTTTGTTTTGTTAATGTGGAGTATCCAGGTTGATCAATTTGGGAATATTAAATCATCCTTGCATTCCTAAAAAAAATCCCACTTGATCATATTGTACAATCTTTTTATATTTTGTTGAATTTGGTTTGCTAACATTTTGTTGAAGGTTTTTGCATTTATGTTCAACAGTGATATTGGCCTTTACTTTTCTTTTTTGTAGTGTCTTGTTTGGCTTTGGTATTAGGGTAATGCTTACCTTGTAGAATGAATATGGAAGTGTGCCTTCCTCTTCAATTTTTTGGGATAGTTTGAGAAGGATAGGTATTAACTGTATCTTGACTGTTTGGTAGAATTCACCTATGAAGCCATCTGGTCCTCAACTTTGGTTGGAAGTATTTTGATTACTGATTCAATTTCATTACTAGTAATTTTTCCTTTCATATTTTCTATTTCTTCCTGGTTCAGTTTTGGAAGATTGTATGTTTCTAGAAAGTGTCCATGTCTTTTAGGTTGTCTAATTTGTTGTTGTATAATTCTTATAGTAAACTTTTATAATCCTTTGTATTTCTATGGTGTTGGTAGTAAATTCTCTTTCATTTCTGCTTTTATTTATTTGGCCCTCCTTTTTTTTTCCTTTGATGACTCTGGCTACAGGTTTATCAATTTTGATTATCTTTTCAAAAAAAAACAGCTCTGGGTTTAATTGATCTTTTCTATTTTTTGTCTCTATTTTATTGATTTCCCCTCTGATCTTTATTATTTCCTTCTTTCTGCTGACTTTGGGTTTTGTTTGTTCTTCCTTTTCTAATTCCTTTTGGCATAATGTTAGTTTTTTTTTTTTTTTTAAGATTTTTCTTGTTTCCTGAGGTAGGTCTCTATCATTACAAACTTCTTAAAAAACTGTTCTAAGCTGTGGTTTCCACTACGCTGTTTTCTAGATCACCGATCTGTTCTTCTGCATCATCTAATCTGCTGTTGATTTCCTCTATTGTATTCTACATTTCAGTTATTGTATTCTTCAGCTGATTGGTTCTTTTTTCATATTTTCTATCTCATTGTTGAAATTCTCACTGTGTTCTTCCATTCGTCTCCTGAGTTCAGCAAGCTCTTTATGACCAATTCTTTGAACTCTTTATCTGATACATTGCTTATCTCCATTTTGTTTAGTTCTTTTTCTGACGTTTTACCTTGTTCTTTCATTTGGAACATATTCCTTTGTCTCTGCATTTGTTTAACTCTCTGGGTTTCTTTTTAGGTATTAAGTAGATTGGTCATGCCTCCTGATCTTAAAGGAGTGGCTTTATGTAGAAGTTGTCCTGTGGGGCCCAGTAGCACAGTCTACTCTGTTTGTCAGAGCCAGGTGCTCTGATATTGTACCCTATGTGGGCTGTGTGTGTCCTGTTGTAGCTGGACTGCAATCGCTGCAGGTGTGCTAGTGTGTGGGGTTGGTCTTGACATGGCTGGCTGTAAGGCACAGCTGCAACTGTTGTAGGTCCTCTACTGTGCAGGGCCAGCCTCCCAGGGTGAGAGCCAATTTAGACGGGCCCTAGTGCTGGCCAAGGCTACCTACTGGTTGTGGCAGGGTGGTTGGAGGCTGCTTTGGAGGACCGCTGGCTGGGGTGTGTCTGCAGGTGAACACCAGGGCAGGGTAAGCAGTGCCAGTAAGGTAGATGCATAGATTCAGAAGTGGTCACCCCCCAGAAGTGCTGGACCATCTATGTAGGAGTTAAGCAAAAGAAAAATAATGGTGCCCACCAGCACCTCTGACCCTGGCAAAAGTTCCTACAGTTCCCTGTCCCTCTGACACATGCCCTAAAATTAGCCAATGAATCTCCTTTACATATGACCCAGGTACTTTTCAAACTGCTGCCTCTGCACTGGGACTTGGAGTGAGTGAGTTTTTGTGAGTGCCCTTTATGAGCAGAATCTTGGTTTCCTATAGCACTCTGGCTCTCCCAGACATAAGCCCTGCTGGTTTTCAAAGCAAGATGTAATGGGGGCTTGTCTTCCTGGGTGCAGGTTCCCCAGGCTGGGGAGCCCAAAGTAGGGTTCAGATCCCAGAGTCCTCAGGGAGGACCTCTGTGGCTGTGATCTCCCTCCCACCTGTAGGTCACCCTGTGTGGGGTGGGGGTGCCAGCCAGACTGTGTCTCAGTCCCTTCCACCTGTCTCCTGGGCTTTTTCTTTACTTCCTTAGTTGTGGAAAATCTTTTTTGCTAGTCTTCAGGTCATTCTCAGAGAGAGTTGCTCTATGTACAGTTGTGGTTTTGGTGTGTCATGGGAAGAGGCAAGCCCAGGATTTTCCTACTCTGTCATTTTGTTCCCCTCTCTTGATACTCAGTTTTCTTGTATGAAAAGATTACTGAGTTGGTTTAAGTTTCTCTCTGCTCCTACTCTGGATTACAAAATCATCATGGCAACTGGGTAGTACTTTCATAAAGAGCATGCCCTTTCATGAGACAAGGAAGAATTCCATGGAATGGAATATCTAGAGGTAAAGTAAAAAAAAGGAAATAAAACTAAGCAGCATCAAACAAATAACAGAACCCCACAAAAAGTTATTTTAAAGATAAATACATTGTTCAGTTCAGTTGGACAAGAGTTTTATGTGGTTTTGTGATAAGCAAAACTAGGGTTGGACATCTTGAATGTTAGATGTTATTATATTTACAGTTAACTTGGTATGCACAGGGGTCATCAATTCATTTGACTATGACTGGAGCTGTTCTGACAGACTTATGAGAAGGATGACTTGAAGAGGAAGAGCCTGGAAAGGAGTATAATTTCAAAGACATACCAGGAATTCAGGATCAAGTTAATGAAGGTCTAAACTGAATGACAAAAATGAGAAGAGAATAGGGAAGAGAACAGACATGAAAAAGAACAATATACATATGAATTGTGTGTGTGTGTGTATGTATGAAGTAGTAAGGATAAAAAAAAGGGTACACTTTGAATTTAAGTGTTAATACCTGGATAAATGGTGGTGTCATTTCAAGAAGACATAAGGAGGAGCTTGTCTTTGGGGAGTCCAGCCTGAAAACAAAACAAAACCTCATATAATTTAAGGGCTAGGAGAAAGATGAGAACTGAACTAGGATAATTATTGATTTCACATGTAAGAAACTGAGGCTCAGAGAAATGGTTTGACTAAATCCCGTGACTATTAGAGAATGAAATTTTGAAACATGCTGAGCTTGAGTGGTCAGTAAAGGAGCAGTGAAATACCCCATAAGGCAGTAGACTACATCTGATGACAGCAATAAAAATACAGTTTACTGTTAGAGTAAAATGATCACCTCACTACAATTATAACTTTGAAAGAAACCTACAGAAGAACAACTTGCTACTAAAGTGCCAGGAGTAGCAAGAATATTGCATTATAATTTTAGGAAAACTAATTTTCTTATGATACCTCCATATTACACATTGTAAGGAAAATTGGGAAAAGAAAACAATTTTAAACCTCAGAAATATTTCCTGCTATTCTGTTACACTGAGATTAATTGCAAGTCACACAAGTTAAACAGTACAAAATGTTTTATAGAACACATGGAAGGTTTCACATGCCTAAAATAAAAGGCTATAAATATGACATAATATACTCTACTGGAAAAATTTCTGAATATTTCTATTATGAAGTAATTTTTTCCTACTGCAGCTTCCCTAGGAAAGTGACAAGATAAAATTGATTTCTTAAGCCGTCATTTCAGAAGATGATATAATTATCTCATTCTAAAATTGAAAGAAATGTAAAGGAGTGATGCTGTTAGTAGCTTTCATGTTTCAGAAAAGTTTCAATAAATTTGCATACTATGATTAATTAAGAAATTGCTAAAAGGGGTAAATGGAATGAATTTATAAATAGTAAAATTTGTCTCCACTCTAATCAAATAGTTTTAATCATTACAGTTATATTTTTGAGAACACCTGTCATTTCTCATAAATATATAAATAATGCTTTTAATAAATATAACCATTAAATAAATAGAGGTTACTTAATTTCCATCTATTGGTAAAATATTTCATATAATTCTCAAATACATATTTAAAAATATTTCTTTGACCAAAATTTTGATATACTGAGAATCTACAATATAACACTCAATTTTAAAATTTCTGCCACTTATATTGATGGAAACAAAAATTTGAATATTTTGTTTTGAAAATATACAGAAAAATATACACATCACAGTTAATGATGCTACCTTCCATAAACTTTCAGCATCTCGAGTAGATGAACCTACACAGAGGTATCCAGATACATATCTGTTAAGTAGAAACAATCACTTGCCCATCCAGACATTTCTGAGTATTGATGAATCATCTAAAAATAATAATATTAAAATGGGAGAGAGAGAGAAGATGAAGAAAAAGAAGAAGAAGAAAGAGGAGGAGAAGTAAGAGGAAGGAATGAAGTGAGGAGGGAAGGGAGGGAGAAAAGGAGGGAAAGAAAGAAGTCACAAAATCTGATTACTTCACCTGTTGGTAGACAAAGTGGGGATAAAGGTCAGTCAATATTCAACCTAAATTTTCAATATACTAAGAGCATCACCTCTGCCCGTATTCTGTGCCTAGAATTAGAAACATTGCTCTGAAACGTAATGAACACTGGAGGAGGAAAACAGGCTTAGGGAATAAATACATGCATTGACTCTGTCGTAGAAGCCTCTTGATTATCCAGATTAATACCTTCTTTACACCCTTTGGGTACTGCCTCTCTCTTCCATGTAACTAATCATATCTACCTTCCTTGGGCTTTGATCATGCTAGCTATCAAGAAATTCTGCTGTTATTATCTGCTAAATAGATCATCTCCAGAATATTTACTTTTTATTAAATAAGAAAAACATTTCTCATTTAAATAATAATATATATGGAATGACAAATGATAGGATCCAGTGAACTCCTCCACATACTATTAAATTGACACCCACCTACTATGCCCTCTGACAAGGTCAGTTAAGGTATCAAAAACTATATTAGATAATTGTTCCAGTGTACCATGGAAAGAATAAAATATGTACTTGCCTAGAATCATAATATAAAATAATTACTCATATTGCATAGTGTTCAACAGTTTTTATTTAGAAAAAGCATCATGTATGAGCACTTCAGTTTCTTTTATTAATTCTTTAGAATTGTTTACAGTTTTGTAAGCTTTAGCTTTATGTTAAAATATTTGCTTAAACTGTGAACTCATTTTTCCTCAAATTACTTTTCATCACTGATTGCTCTTTTCCGTTCTTTATAACTTATATTTAGTTAGATAAAATCATAAACTGGCACAATTTTAGTACAAATGTCAGATCCATTAAAGACTGTTATTAAAATAGATAGATTCTGAAGGCAATACCCCTTAGAGAATGTTTTAAATCAACATTCTCTTGAAAAATTTAAAGTAAATTATAACTATAAAATATGATGACCAGTGAAACTGCTGTGTATTAGATACAAGTAACACTACTTAGTTCTTCTTGAGATGGTTTACATATTTTAAAATTTCACATTGCAAGTATATGTCATACCATATAGAATAAGATATAATACTTACTAAATATTTGTACTCTCATAGACAAATAGAAATTCCAAGTAAAATTATTAAAGATAAAAAATATGTTTCTTTGTGCTATGTCTGTTTGTCTTACTCTAAGTTTAAAAACAAAAATAATAGTAGTAGACTATGTCCCATTTCCCAAGGCTAAGGAGAAACTTTAAATTATATATTTTTTGTATCTGGAACATAATAGTAACAAAAGAATACTCAACAATAAAAAGTACTTGCTCATGGTCTAGAGAAAATAAGAATACTTTCCCTAACCTTTGCATGAGACATAAGTGTGACTGGATATTGAGACTTCATTCTGTGAACATTTTTTCATCATATTTCTAGTTTTTATATTAAATTGAATCAGACCATTTGTTTTCTATACAAAAAATTATAAATATTATGTATATGGGATAATTCACCTGCATCTAATCTCAACACCTCATTAAAATTTAAGAAATTTTCTAATATTACATTCATAAATACTACGTGTTATTGAAAATATGAGCTCTTGGTTTAAAATTTTTGTTACTTGCTAATGCTATACCTTCTAAAGCCTTATAAACTGTCATATAGTCATCTGCATAATTAAATTATTTCCTTTAAAAAATATTTACTTAGCACTATGTGCCGTACCATGCTAAGGAAAACACAGTCAAACCATAAAAAGCTGTAGGTAATTGATTAATAATAGCATTTTCATTTTCTATTTTTCTTTCACATAATAAACTTGGTGTTCTCTGAATAAATACAGATGACATTTTGAAAAGAAGGTTTCATAGTCCATAGTTAAAATCATTTTTTTCAGGACTTCCCTGGTGGTCCAGTGGTTAAAAATCCATCTTCCAATGCAGGGGGCGCGAGTACGATCCCTGGTCAGGGAACTAAGGTCCCACATGCCGCAGGGCAACGAAGCCTACGCGCTTTAGAGCCCAGGTACCACAACTAGAGAGAAGCCCGCGGGCCACAATGAAAGATCCTGCATGCCACAACTAAGACCTGACACAGACAAATAAATAAATATTAAAAAAATTATTTTTTCATGTTATTTCCATTTACCTATCATTTACTCAAACATATGTTGAAATAATTGCATTATACCAAACATCTTCTATTCTTGTAGGATAAAAAACTGATAAAAGTGACAATGTCTTAGTCCTCAAGTTGCTCACTACCTAAAAAAGGAAACAGTATAATATGTACATAAATATGGCAATGTCATCACAATTATATATTATATAAATATATAATTGCTATGTAGTAAGTTAAATGACTGTATAAAATGCATATAATTATATATGTGTATATCATAGATGAAATAAAGATTGATTAACTCTATTTGGGAAAGATCACAAAAGGTTTCAGGATAATAAATCTCAGCAGGATGTTGTAGTTCAAATATGAGCTATCTAGTCTAAAAGGTAACAGAATAATTTAAAAAGAGAAAGAAGGATTTCAGTATCTCCAAGATGTCTCATCAATTGCATTATATTCAATGTACTTTACCAGATAGTTGGAACCCAGTTTTGGAAAAATCTGTTCCAAATCCTTATTTAAAAGATTAATTTTGAATCCTTTTATTTTCAAATATAATAGCCAATTTAAGTACTAGTATGTCTTGGGTCAAATTTGGTTATTCTTTGCTAGGATATCAACAATTTCCTTTAGGATTTCTAATTTGTTTAACATAATATTTAATCTTTTGCTTATAGCTGACATTCTTTACCTTCTAAAATATATTTTTTGCCCTCTCTTTTTAAGCTTATTGATCCAGTCATTCAAACAATCAGACTTTGAGTTTAGAATTTTTTGTTTCCCATTTCATTAACATCAGATATTTACCTCTTGTTTCCTTTAAAAAATGTATTCAAGGAAACAATCTCATTTACCATCACATCAAAAAGAAAAATATACCTAGGAATAAATCTACCTAAGGAGGCAAAAGACCTGTAATCAGAAAACTGTAAGATACTAATAAAAGATGACACAAACAGATGGAGGGATATACCATGTTCTTGCATTGGAAGAATCAATATTGTGAAAATGACTATACTACCCAAAGCAGTCTACAGATTCAATGCAGTCCCTATCAAATGACCAATGGCATTTTTCACAGAATTAGAACAAAAATTTTTACAATTTGTATGGAAACAGAAAAGACCCTGAATAGCCAAAGCAATCTTGAGAAAGAAAAACAGAGCTGGAGGAATCAGGCTTCCTGACTTCAGACTATACTATAAATTTACAGTAATCAGAACAGTATGGTACTGCCACAAAAACAGAAATATAGATCAATGGAACAGGATAGAAAGTCTAGAGATAAACCTATATACCTATGGCCACCTAATCTATGACAAAGGAGCTGAGAATATATAATGGAGAAAAGACAGTCTCTTCAATAAGTGGTGCTGGGAAAACTGGACAGCTACATGTAAATGAATGTAAATAGAACACTCCCTAACACCATACACAAAAATAAGCTCAACATGGATTAAAGACCTAAATGTAAGACCAGATACTATAAAAGTCTTAGAGGAAAACATAGGCAGAACAGTCTTTGACATAAATCACAGCAAGATCTTTTTTGATCCACCTCCTAGAGTAATGAAAATAAAAATAAAAGTAAACAAATAGGACCTAATTAAACTTAAAAGCTTTTGCACAGCAAAGGAAATGATAAACAAAACAAAAAGACAACCCTCAGAATGGGAGAAAATATTTGCAAACAAAGCAACCAACAAGAGATTAATCTCCAAAATATACAAACAGCTCCTGCAACTCAATATCAAAAAACAAACAACCCAATTAAAAAATGGGCAAAAGATTTAAATAGACATTTCTCCAAAGAAGACATACAGATGGCTAAAAAGCATATGAAAAGATGCTCAACATCACTAATTATTAGAGAAAAGCAATTCAAAACAATAATGAGGTATCACCTCACACCAGTCAGAATGGCTATCATCAAAAATCTACAAACAATAAATGCTGGAGAGGGTATGGAGAAAAGGGAACCCTCTTGCACTGTTGGTGGGAATGTAAATTGGTAAAGCCACTATGGAGAACAGTATGGTGGTACAGCCACTATGGAGACAGAGCTACCATATGATTCAGTAATCCCACTCCTGGGCATATATCTGGAGAAAACCTAATTCCAAAAGATACATGCACCCCAATGTTCACTGCAGTACTATTTACAATAGCCAGGACATGGAAGCAACCTAAATGTCCATCTACAAAGGAATAGATAAGGAGGTGGTACATATATACAATGGAATATTACTCAACCATAAAAAAGAATAAAATAATGCCATTTGCAGCAACATGGATGGACCTAGAGATTGTCATACTGAATGAAGTAACTCAGACAGAGAAAGACAAATATCACATGATATTGCTTGTATGTGGAATATTAATAAGAGGGGTACAAATGAATTTATCTGCAAAACAGAAATAGAGTTACAGATGTAGAAAACAAACTTATGGTAACCAGGGGGTAAGGGCCAGGGAGGGATAAATTGGAAGATTGGGATTGACATATACACACTACTATATATAAAACAGATAACTAATAAGGACCTACTGTATAGCACAGGGAATTCTACCTAATACTCTCTAATGGCCCGTATGGGAAAATAATCCAAAAAGGAGTGCATATATGTATACATATAACTGATTCACTGATTCGCTGTACACCTGAAACTAACACAACATTGTAAATCAACTATACTCCAATAAAAATTTTTAAAATGCAGGAAATAACAAAAAATTATATCCCATGCTTTTTTTTAATTTCTAAGCAAATAATCTTCATCTATTATCATATTTTTCTAAATTTTAAACAAAATTAATTTGTTCATGAACTTATGATGTGACTCCTTGAATACCATGTCTTCTGTGCCTTATGTTCATGCTTCATGTCTCCTGTATCTGGACACCTTTATATATTCTGTTATTAATATTATATGTTAGAAATAACAGTTGCCATTTAGCTATCTAGCTCCTCCACAGTATTTCATTGCCAAGTAGAGTAATCAATGATTGACAGAAATCACCTCTGCATGTTCATCACATTTTTCCACATGTCCAGGGTTTCTACAAGCCTAGTTTTCTACAGATTACAAAACAATTGTTCTGATCCTCCACTGATTAGCTTCTCATTATTTGCAAGTGAGAAAACATTCCTGGGCCAAATTTCACTGTTGCAATGGAGCAGCACAACTGAGATTGTAGTAGCTCTTAACTTGCAGAGGTAGAACAGTTGGATGGGCTTTATGGGCAAAAAAGCATGAATGAACATATAAATGGCCACTTGGATTGGTGAACAGCCCCCTACGCCTAACCTACCACCATTGGTCACTAGGTCTATGACTATCTAAACTCACCTAAGTGGTTATAAGATATTTTGCTACAGAAGACATTCAAATCTCCTCTGTGAATCATTAATTTTTAAAAATATAATTTAAAAGATTTTAAAAGCCAGATTTAATCTAGTTCTAAGGCCATAACAGCTAATGCTTTTGAAATAGGCAATCTAGATGTATTTTTGTAAATGGATTTAGGCAAAACTAGACAGATCATAATGGAATATTTCTGCTATTCAATCAGATAGTGCTTCCATTAAGACACAAGAAAATTAAAATTCAGTAAAATTACACAGCTATATTGATGATAGTTGTAAAGTTATGGATAAGAAGCATCTAAATATTCCATTCAAGAAAGCAAAAGGTTTTTAGTAATATAAAATTCATTTAAATAATTGTAAAAAATGTATGAAAAAACAGATTTAAAAATTTTTATGAGAACTTTATTTTATTAAGTCAAAATGCAAACTACTAAGATTTCAATATAAGTAAAGGATAACAACTTTAAAAGCTTATTCCCTCCCTAAAATAAATTACTAGAGTGATTTTTTTCCGATTTCAAAATATATATTTAAATGTATAAAACATTGTCTTAAAAACCTTTAGTAAGCATATAACATTGATAATTATATACTCTAGGGCTCCTAGCAAAATCTTGAAGCCTTTTGTCTAATGTGCTATTTGAATCTTTCCATATTTTGTGTAGGCAGGGAAGCACATATACAGGCATGCTTTTTAAAAAAATCATTTTCTATTGATCTATTATATTTTTCATAGGGCTACAGAGAGATGTCCTGATTATCATGTATATATCTGTAGCCTAGATAAGTGCTTTTTTCTTGGAAGGTTAGTAAAGAATTTTTAAGCAAATTAAAAAGGATCTTTTATGTTCACTGGTTTGTCAAGAGTTAAATTAATATTACTAGTCTACCTTTACTAATACACTTTTTTTTCCTTATTTTTTCACTGAAGAATAAAACACAAGTGTTTCCTTTGGGATTCTCTTCAGTGGCTTGTTTCCAAGATTACTTGGTAAAATCATTCATCTGGGAGCACAATGTTTCTACAAATGTTTAATAAAATTTTATAATAACTTTTTCCTAGAGTATGAAAAATGAAAATTATAATACCCCTTGGATGTAGATAGGAAACCCAGAATTTCTTTTTGAATTGATATTTCGGGAATAACACAGCCATATTATGCTTTTAGGAGATGATGTGTTAAATATTTGTTTTTTGGTATTGTTGTTTAAGAAATAAAGTTTAAATTTATATACTGAGTCTTGAAATTATTACTTTAAACTGCTAAAGTCAAGTTTAAAGTAACAAAATAGTCTATACTAATGTAACACTTTACCCATTTTGAATGTTTAAATACCAAACTCTATTTAAAAGTACATAATAGTATAAAAGAGTAGGGTAGCTACTGCAGCATTATTTTCCTGATCAAGCATGCTCATTTGTAAACACAAGTGCTATAACATAAAAATGCATTAATAAGGCATTGAAAAAATTTATAGATCTCAAGAAACCATACCGCAAGTCTTCTATATAAATTAAGCCAAATAGAAGAAATAACTTGGGAAAGGTAATGATGGAAATATAATATTTGACACAATTTCAAAAAAATCAATGATAAAAATTTAAACTATTAATTAGATTTACATATGCATGTGATGAAACAAAATATTCTAATAAATATGAAAATTGATTTCTATAAATTATGCCAGAATACTCATCACTTGATTTATGTGTAGGCCTATATCACTTCAATAGATTTTTGTTTAACAGTTGATTTCTTTTTTTTTAATTTTTATTTTATATTGGAGTATAGTTGATTAACAATGATGTATTAGTTACAGGTATACAGCAAAGTGATTGACATGCACACACTACTGCATTTAAAACAGATAACCAACAAGGATCTACTGTATAGCACAGGGAACAGTTGATTTCTTTAATTATTTCCTATGGATCCAGTGTCCCAAGAATGTCTAGAAACTAGGTACTAAATTTAATTATCATAGGTGATTTTGGTAATCAGCTTCAAAGGGAATCCCAATGAATCTTGCTTCCTGATATTCATGTCCTTGTGTGATCCCCTCTCTTTGTGTGACCTGTTTTTAAAATTAAAATGTGGCAAATGTGTCACTTCTGAGATATACCTATAAAACACTGTTACTTCTGTCTTGCTCACATTCTCCCTCTGGCTCTTCTGGTATGCTTTCTCTGATGAAGCCAATTTTCATATTGTGAGTTGTTCTATGTAGAGACCCATACGGCAAGGAACTGAGGGTGGCCACCAGCCAGTGAGGAACTATGCCCCTTAGTACAACAACCTCCAAGGTACAATAACCACATAGTGAAATTGTTGTGCCTTCCAATGAGATCATAGGAAGCTGATACAAAGCACCCAGCTAAGCCATATCTGGATTTCTGACCCCTAGAAACTGGAAGATAATTAATGTGTTCTCTTAAACCTCTAAGTTTTGAATACATTTGTTATTTAACAATAGATGACTAATACAATGCTTTTTAAATTTTAGTTTCTTAAACTCAGTGAAAAATCTGTGAAAAAACTTAGGTATGAAGCTGAGGCTAAGAAATTTCAGTAGATCCCATTCCTCTCTTCTGCTGTAATTTGGTATATTTCATTCTCAGCCCAAAGCTGAAAGCAAGATGTATGTTTCTACCAGGGTCCAGTGTTCTTGGATACAGAACTAGCAATTGCCTGAGAGACTCATTCTCAACATGCTTCTCCTAGGATTTTTAGTCTAAGAGGCTATCAGCTCTTGTCATACCATGATGATCCATTTGCTCCCTGTGTTGAAAGAAACAGGTTATTTCTAAAGAGCCTGTTAACTGTATACTATACATGGAATGCAGACCCCATTAATTATTCTCCTATTTTAAAAATAATAATTTTATGTAATGAACTATGTACTTGAATTTCTAACACTGAACAATTAATCTTTCCATTCTAGAAACTCCCAGTTCTATCATAAATGTTAATCTACTAAACTCAATTAGCTCACAAATCTGCATTTGTATATCAGCATTTCTGTGCTCACTAGAAGACATCTGATACACAAAAGTAGTATAGACAATTTCAGCCTAGTAAAATATTTTAAAATTATATATTCTTATCTCTTATTTTCCTATAACCTTTAAGTTGACAGAAGTTTTAAATGGACTTAAGATTTAAATTTTTACTGAGATTTTTCTGTACTTTTTAGTACCTGAAGATTTGGCTATTTATGTTGTTGATAATAATCCAATAGCTATGGGATCTGCTGAAGATTTCACTGAAGAGTGGGCAAAGTATGTTTGAAGGTAGCCAAAGGAGAAAAATATAGCACTCTTGAAATTACTCTATTGAATTTAATAGAGTGATGGATGGATAGTTGGACAGAAGGATTGATACAGATAAAGGTGTGGAAACAATAAAACAGGGAGAAAGAGAGAGAAAAGAATTATTCTTCATCATTTCTTGTATCATTTGTCTTCCTCTTTCATGAGGTTTTTTTCTGACTAATCTTTCATTTGATGAGAGTCATCTTTGAAAATTTTTCTATCAGAGTATATGCATGGTTATATCCTGAATCCTTTCATGTTCTTTCCTTTTGTTTGTGTATTTTTACTTTTTTCACATATCTTGAGGTATAATGTACATATCATAAAATTAACTAAAAAGTGTAAAAATCAGTGATTTTTAGTAAAGTTATACAAATGTGAAACCATCTTCACCATTTAATTCTAGAAGATTACCATCACCGCAAACAGTTCACTCCTGCCCTGTAGTCAGTTCCTGGTTCTATTCTCAACCCAAGGCAACCACTAATCTGCTTTCTGTCTATATAGAACTTCCTTTTCTGGACATTTCATATGTTGAATTATACAATAAACAGTCTTTTGCACCTGGCTTCTTTCGCTTTCATAATACGTCTGAGATTCCTTTATACAGTATGATGAATGCATACTCTGTTCCTTTTTATTGATGAATAACAGTTAATCATTTCCATATAACACAGTTTGTCTATCCACTTACCAGTTGATGGCCATTAGGATATTCCAAATTATAGTTTGGAGCTAAAACAAATTATGCCACTATGAACAAGAATGAACAAGAACATTCATGTACAAGAATCTGTGTAGAGGGCTTCCCTGGTGGCACAGTAGTTGAGAGTCTGCCTACCAATGCAGGGGACATGGGTTCGTGCCCCGATCTGGGAAGATCCCACATGCAGTGGAGCGGCTGGGCCTGTGAGACATGGCTGCTGAGCCTGTGCGTCCAGAGCCTGTGCTCCGCAACGGGAGAGGCCACAACAGTGAGAGGCCCGCGTACCGCAAA
>NW_006774564.1:5418056-5476832 GCF_000442215.2 Lipotes vexillifer | reverse complement strand
AAAAAAAAAAAAAAAAAAAAAAAAAGAATCTGTGTAGATATACATTATTTCTTTTATGTAAATTCCCGAGAATGGAATAACTAGGTTATATGGTAAATTTATGTTTAACATTTTTAACAAATGCCAAACTGTTCTTTAAGATGGCTGTACCATCTAATATTCCCAACAGCAAAGCATAAGGGTTGTAGTTTCTCCACATCATCCCAACACTTGTTATGTTTGTCTTTATTTATTATAGTCATTCCCGTGGGTATAAAATGATAGCTCATTATAGTTTTAATTTGTATTTTCTTAATGACTAATGGTGTTGAGCACATTTTCATGTGCTTACTAAAATTGAGACATCTCCTCCAGTAAATTGTCTATCCTCCAGTGAATTCACACCTTTTACCCAATTTTAAAATTAGGCTCTTTGTCTCATAGATTTCCAAAACATTTTATCTTTCTTCCTTTTTTTCTTGCTCTTTTTACACTTGACATTTTCTATTTCTCTATCTTGAAATGCACTGGTTCTTTCTTCTGCCATTTTAAATCTGATTTTGAGATCCTCTAGAGAATTTTGTATTTTACTTTTTATTTTTTTCAACTCCAGAATTTTCTTCTGTTTATTTTAGTAATTTATTTTCTTTATAGAGATTCTGTACATGTAGAGTCATTATCATCATACTTTTCTTTAATTCGTTGAAGATGGTTTCCATTAGTTTTTTCAACATCTTTATAATACTTAAAAAAATTGTCTGCTAATTTCAATATAAAACAATTCTATAAAACAATTTTTATTGACTGGCCTTACTTGAATGTGTGTCCAACATTCTGGTTTCTTTTCAAGTGTCTTAATTTTTTGTTGAATAATTGAAATTTTAGGTATTATATTTTAGCAACTTTGGATTCAGATTTTACTCCTAATGCTGTTTTTGTTACTGTGCTTTGTGTTGTTGTTGTTGTTTAATAACTTTATTGAACTAACTCTGTGGAATCTCATGGTATTTGGCCACAGATGTCTCTAATCAGTTTTTTTTTTTTAATTTAAGTTTAAATTCAAGTAGTCACTGGGCAGAGGCTGTGCTCAAACACTTATAGTGTGAAAGGTTTATACCCTCTGCTGATGGATATGATATGTATGTATGCATGTGGGTGGGTGGGTGGTAGTATTCAAGGCATTTTTCAAATGTGTCTTACTTTTACTTTTGATTGACCATCTTATATGTTCTCTGAGATTCTCACAGTTAGTCAGGAATATATGGTTAGGTGGGACCCCCTCCATTTTCTCCTGAAAATGCAGTCTTTCAATCAACTACTGGATATATGGTAATCTTATCATGACCCTTAGGGCTATTTCTTTTTCTGGATCTTTCATTTAAGTTTCTAGCTAGTCTGCTAGTCCATTGCTTGCCTAAATCAGGATCACAATCTCTGCCTCATGGATCTGCAGGTGTTTATTTGTCCTGAGATTACTAATGTTAATAATATCTTAATACCCACTCCCTTCCAAATGAATTGGGCTCCCTCTGGTGGTGAAGCTGTTGTCTTATATGGCTGGTCTTGCTTTGGTAGAACTACTTCAATGGCTGAAACAGAGTTGGAAGGATGAAAACAGTCCCTAGTAAGAATACTGCATTCTCACACTGTTTTTGCCAGAGATTTAATAGTATTCCTGCATAAACAATTCACAATTTTTGTATGCCTTTGTCAACTACCAGAACTCAAATATATATTTGTATTTCATCATTTTATCCAGTTTTAGCACTGTTTTTTGAGAGATTTGTTGAGCAACTCATTCCATCATGTCAAATGTCCCACAGATATGACATTGCTTCTCCCAACAGATGTATGTTATTTCTAATGACTGTAATATTCTTGCATCACAGTCTTTTTTTTGTCAATAGTCTATACATGGTATTTCATAATTTCTTACATTGCAGTATTATTGATAGATTCAGTGTTAGTACAAATCTCTTTCCTTTTTAAAACCCTATTTTCCCCCTCTTGAATCTTGTAGTGTATCTTCCTTACTCCTGGAGTTTAGAAGCTTTATCAGAGTTTAACTCATGGAGTCCCCTTTCATATATATTTTAAACTCAAGAGAATTTACCTCCTCCTCTAAGGACCAATTTCAACAAATGTTCTCTTTGAGCTTCTTGTGAAGGGATCAAATGATATTTACCCGTTCCCAGCTTCAAGGAGAGAAATCCAAACCATATACTTTGAGTGGCCATTTATTCTATCTGTTGCCAAGGGGTACAAACACATCCACTCTCACATAAGGGTCAGAACAATCACTGTTTCAGACAGTGGTTTCATAAATATGCTGAAATTTACTTTCTTCAAGAAGGATGTTAGAAAGAAGAGTTAAAACTATATACGAAAGTCACAATTTTTTGCTCACCCATGTAATTTACAGTAACTCTTTGACCACTTTAACTATTTGATATAGTGTTATCAAAAGCCCAAAGAATTTGAGATACCAGAGTTGAAAGGCAGTGATAACATATTACACTGCACAGAATATTCCATTTAAGAAAGTACATTTGAAATGTTAACTTTTGAGCTGAGAAATTTATTCCAGCTTCTCTCTTTTGTTCTTCACAACATTTTTTAGTTATTCTATACATATATATGCATACATTTTTCAAGAGGCTTTCATCAGAAGACATTACATTCTGACATTGATGACTCATTTGTTGTTTCTTACAATGCTCTCTACCCCCAAATAATTGATTCTCTACTAACTATTTTTATCCACATATTTATAAGATTATATAATATTCATACATTTAACCTACCAAGATCTCTGCCAGGTAACTTTTTTTTTTTTTTTTTTTGCCATTCCAGAGCTGATGCTTTAAGAAGTAGTGATTGGATTGCCATGTATCTTTTCCACAAGACCTACAGTATTACAGATACAGGGTGCTCTGCTCATCACAGATATGGAATGAAGGTGATATGGAATAGAGCAAAACCTGACCCCCAATGAACATTTAAAATGAAAGACAAACATTAGTTTTTGTAAGCTGATGAGAATTAGAAGTAGTTTATTACTATAGCAAAATGAAGCTTATTTTATCAATGCATCTTTTAAAAAATACATTTCTCAGACTTCCTCGTTTTTTATAGGTCAAATAAAAATTAACAAGGAAGTGTTTTAATGTTCATTATATTCTCTGTAAAACTAATGAGAAGAGACAGTAGATATGGTAAAGAAAACAATATGCCTTTCTTATGTATATTGCCAACACTGTGTTACTGAGTTTTTCTCAGTTCTCATGAACTGCATTCTCAGGAAAACTACAAATCACCCACCAAGGATTTTATTTCTTGGCTTCAATGGGACCTAGTCAGGGCCACAACCCGGCTGATTTTCATAGCTATAGTGAAATACAAAGCCATCAACAGTGGGTTAATCAATTACAAATTATGAAACCCAGACAATAAAGGCACAGTGAGAATTGGTTAAGCAAATGAAAGAAAATGAAATAAATATTAGTCAACTTGGGAGCTGCCAAGTGAATTATCTGGGCAAGGATTGCTCTAGGTGAGAGATCAGCAAACTTTTTCTGTAAAGAGTTAGATAGAAAATATTTTAGGCTTTGAGGACCATATGATAATCTGCTGTTTGTAGTATGAAATCAGCTATAGACAACACAATTGGATGCAAATGAATAAGCGAGGCTTGTTCCAATAAAACTTTATGTACAAAAATAGGCAGCTGGTGAGGTTGGGTCCCATCGTCTTTACTTTGCCAATTTCTGTTCTAGATAGGCATCCTCTGTATATTGGCTTCGAAAGCATTGCATACTTAAGGATCTTTATTTCTAAATGAATTTGTATATCACAAATTAGCAATTCTCATTCTAGGTAATCACTATAACATTTTCATGAAGTTAATAGTATTGTTCTACTTTTTGAGCTGCAACCTAAGCTATTGCTACCATTTTGACATCTATATAATTGTTGATGTGAAGGAAACTTAGATATTGATTTGAGATCCATTTGGTTTAAAGAATTTTCTTAATGATTATTCACAAAAATATGAGTATATATCAATTGTTTATTTATTCAAAGTTAAATTAGCAAGTTCCTGATAGGCAATTGAGTTGAAAAATAAAATTTAAATTAAACGTGAAAAATAGCTATCACTGCTAAAGAAAGACTATTCTTCTGTGAAGTTGTTCTTGTTTTAACATTATAAATATGTGTAGAGCTTATAGAAATCTGAAGAATACCTAAAAATGTCTCTGATTATGGAATCATTTATCAGCCATTAGTACTAATATCATCTGTTGCACGTAATGGCATTACCTTCATTGCAACCATATCTAATTAAGCTTGTATCACAATAAAAGATATAGCAGCATAAAATAAATACAATGTTAAACAAGCGTTAATTTTATTTAAATGATTTATCTCTTCAGTTGCATATTTTATGCTTATTACTAACTATAAAGTCAATTAGATGTAATTCATTTTATTAAAGGTACAAATAAATAATCACTTTCTTTTCTACAACACATTTTTATTTCAGGCCCTTATTTGCTTTGTCTCCAAATGTTTTATCAGCAATATTTAAAAGACAATAATAATGCACATAGTAATGATTGTAAGAAATTTTGTATGAAAGTTGGAATTAATATTAAGTTTTCAGGCTAATTTTCTTTTAAATGCTTAAGTTACATTCACCTATCATAGGTTCAAAGTGATTAGAATATGATCATCTTAAAGCAGCATTATCCTCTTTTGATAAATGTTATAGCATTTTCCTTAAAGTCTCTGTAGATATATAGCATAGCCAAATATTACCAAAAGAATCTGAGAATTTATAGTCAATTATTCAGGTAGAATTCCTGATTAAAAGCTAAGATTTTTTAAATGAGACAGAGCAAGGTGACCTAACTATGTATTTCCATACTATTCAGTTCAGCTAAATTTATATACTGTTTGTTCCTCTGCAAATATTTAAGAGAAAAGCGTGTCTTAAAAAAATTTACAGCAAACCAATAACAACTGGGTTTTGACCATGCAAATCTAATTTGATCATATTTATTCATTTGAGCTTTTTAGAAAACTGATTTGGATCTGCTTGGCACACCTAACTTACTCAGGAAAAGTAGTTTGTGTTTTTTTAATTTTCCTTATCATACAAATATTCACAATAATTCAAGTCACTGAATGGCTAGAAAGGCCAATAATAATTATATAATAAATTGAAAAGCTAGGGCAAAAAGTTGAAATTATGTGTGTTATCCTTTAAAAGATTTAGGTCTCTGAGTCCAAAATGTTGGACTCATATAATAAATATTGCTCATGCATTTGTTTTTATATTTTAGTGGTATTTATGGTAGTATTTTAAAATTAATTTTATAAATATTTGTATAAAATCTATTATGTGTTAATTGCTAAAACTACAAAGGAACGCTATCACTCTTAACATCACTGAACTCACTCAAGTGTAGTAAATAACCTTTAGAGAACTAAGTTTTATTATAGAACTCTACAGAAGTCTAGGGGATCACAAAGACAGGAACAACTAACTCACAGTGGTAAATGGGAGATGACTTCCTGCTTCAGTTTACAGTTGAATAATCAGTGATTCTAGATCATTAATAATGTTGCTAAATATATTTTACATTTGAACTAGAGTAATTTTTGTTTGCACATTTGTTTTCAGGGAAACAGAAACTTTATTTTGGAAACGAGTTGTCCTTTTATCAATCAAGATGGAGTAACAGGGACTAGATTTACCCTTCTGCCTTAAACAACTAAGAAAAAAGACAAAAATATGAAACAATGGTATGTAGGAGACTGGTCATGAGAGAACAAAGAATGGATTTCTGAATGATGGGAAATAAATGAGTTGAGTTCTATGATCGCCCCAGTTTACTGCACTGAAAGAATTCCCAGGCCATGGGAACAGTACCCATTGCTCATACAGGACTAAGAATAGTGCATTTCTTGCTAGACAGACTGGAAATATCATCATTCACAGGGAACTGGGTAGAATGCCATGAAGAAACTTGCCTCAGTAATGAGGAATAATTACCCATCTAAATGCTGCTCTAGTCTTTCCTGTCAAATCTTGAAAGACCTAAAAGGATCAAATCATTTCAAAGCAATCTGTCTCATAAGGAAGCTCAAGAACATTTTTAGGTATACAAAAATATCTAGCACCCAATAAGGTAAAATTCACAATGTCTGGCAACCAACCGAATATTATAAGACAGGCAAAGAACCAGAAAAATATAACCCATAATCAGAGAGGAAAAGGCAATGAAACTTAACCACAATTGGCAGAGATGTTTTCATTACTACAAAATAATATTAAAACTTTTAATCAACTTATTCTCTGGGGAATGGGGGGGAAAGCTAGGTGACAGATGGAATTTGTTGAGACATGGAATGTACAAAATAGATAAATTAAGCTTTTAAAGAAGAGAACTATAATATCTGAAATAGTATGCATTGCATGAAATTAATGGCAGATTAGACCACTGAACTGCCAAAACATGATTTGTGAAACTTAAGACATAGCCATAGAAACTATCCAAAGTAAAATACAAAGAAAGCAATCATTTAAAAATGATCAGTGATCAGTAAACTTTAGAACATCAAGAGACCTAATATACATGTAATTTGAGTCCCCAGAGGAAAAAGGGGTGGACAGAAAATATTTGACGATATAATGTCTAAAATTTTCAAGTGAATAAAACTATACCAAGACACACCAAATAGAATTGTTCAAACAAATAATAAAGAGAAACATTCTAAAGCAGATACAGTGAAAAGACATCAGGTACAGAGGAACAAAATAAGGATGGCAAATTTCTTCTTGTTGGAGAAATGAAAAGACAGTAGAACTACATTTTACTTAAGTCCTAAAAGGAAAAAAAGACCAATCGACCTAGAATTTGTATTCAGTAAAAATATCTTAAGGTGAAATAAAGTATTTTCCAGACAGAAAAGATGAAAACCTTCATCATGAGTAGACCTGCAGTACAACAACAAATGTTAAAGGAAATTCTTCAAATAGTAAGAAAAGGATACCAGATAGAAATGTGAATCTACATAATAGAATGGAGAACTCCCCAAATAGTAGCTATATTGGTACATGTAAAACATTTTTATAGCAAATTAATTTAAGACTATTGAAGGTTTCCACAAAAATAATACCAATGCTGTGTGATGTTTATAATGTATAAGTAAAAGTAGGAAAAAATAGTACAAAGGCCAATAGGTAAGAACTGGAATTATACTCTTATAAATGTTTTATATCAAGGATGCAGTGATATACCATCACTATCAGGTAGACTATAATAAGTTAGAGATGTATAGCATAAACTCTGAACCAAACATTAAAATTAAAATAAATTGCTGATAAAAATATTGAATTATGAAAAACAGTCCACATAAAGGCAAAAAATTGAAAGAGGTAACGTATGTCAGGAATCTCTAGAGAAACAGAAGACAGAAGCCATATATACAAAATCTAAAAGGTAAAATCAATGTATTTCTTTTAGACTATGGAACGACAGGGATTTACATTAGGGATTTGGTGCATATGATTCTGGGGCCTGGCAAGTATGGAGCCTGTAGAGCAGACCACAGCAGGCTGAAAACTGGCAGCAGTTGGTATTGTGGTCTTAAGTCTGAAGGCAATCTGAAGGAAGAATTCCTTACTCTTCTGGGGACTACAATCTTTTCTCTTAAGGACTTCACCTATTGGGTGAGGCCCACCCACATTATGGAGGGTAATCTTCTTTATTAAAAGTATACTAAATTAAATGCTAATTGCATCTAAAAAAAGCCTTCACCACAACATCTAGCCTGCAGTTTTACCAAACAATGGGGCACCAGAGCCTAGCCAAGTTTACACAGAAAATTTAACCATCACAGGGAACAAATAACAGATGTGACAAATAGAAAATAAATAGCAAGGAAATAGATTTAAACTTAACCACATTAATAATCACATTAAATTTAAAATAGTATAGACACCCTGATTAAAAGGCATAGACTGTCAGAGTAGATAAACCAGAAAGTCCAACTATATGCTGCCTTCAAGAAACACACTTTCATTATAAAGGTACACATAAGTTGAAAGTAAAAGGATGGAATAGATATACCACTGTGACACAAGTCAAAAGAAATCTGGAGGAGCTATATTAATATCAGACAAAGTATTTTTCAGAGTAAATAATATTATCAAGAATTAAGAAGGTAATGTCATAGTGATAGATGAAGATAGATGTATCCAATACTTAATAATGAAGTGATCACTGAAGAAATCAAAGAGGAAATCAAAAAATACCTAGAAACAAAAGACAATGGAGACACAGTGACCCAAAACCTATGGGATGCAGCAAAAGCAGTTCTAAGAGGGAAGTTTATAGCAATACAAACCTATCTTAAGAAACAGGAAACATCTCGAATAAACAACCTAACCTTGCACCTAAAGCAATTTAGAAAGAAGAACAAAAAAACCCCAAAGTTAGCAAAAGGAAAGAAATCATAAAGATCAGATCAGAAATAAATGAAAAAGAAATGAAGGAAACGATAGCAAAGATCAATAAAACTAAAAGCTGGTTCTTTGAGAAGATAAAAAAAAAGATAAACCATTAGCCAGACTCATCAAGAAAAAAAGGGAGAAGACTCAAATCAATAGAATTAGAAATGAAAAAGGAGAAGTAACAACTGACACTGCAGAAATACAAAAGATCATGAGAGATTACTACAAGCAACTCTATGCCAATAAAATGGACAACCTGGAAGAAATGGACAAATTCTTAGAAATGCACAACCTGACAAGACTGAATCAGGAAGAAATAGAAAATATGAACAGACCAATCACAATCACTGAAATTGAAACTGTGATTAAAAATCTTCCAACAAACAAAAGCCCAGGACCAGATGGCTTCACAGGCGAATTCTATCAAACATTTAGAGAAGAGCTAACACCTATTCTTCTCAAACTCTTCCAAAATATAGCAGAGGGAGGAACACTCCCAAACTCATTCTACGAGGCCACCATCACCTTGATACCAAAACCAGACAAGGATGTCACAAAGAAAGAAAACTACAGGCCAATATCACTGATGAACATAGATGCAAAAATCCTCAACAAAATACTAGCAAACAGAATCCAACAGCACATTAAAAGGATCATACACCATGATCAAGTGGGGTTTATTCCAGGAATGCAAGGATTCTTCAATATACGCAAATCTATCAATGTGATTAACCATATTAACAAATTGAAGGAGAAAAACCATATGATCATCTCAATAGATGCAGAGAAAGCTTTTGACAAAATTCAACACCCATTTATGATAAAAACCCTGCAGAAAGTAGGTGTAGAGGGAACTTTCCTCAATATAATAAAGGCCGTATATGACAAGCCCACAGCCAACATCATCCTCAATGGCGAAAAACTGAAAGCATTTCCACTAAGGTCAGGAACAAGACAAGGTTGCCCACTCTCACCACTCTTATTCAACATAGTTTTGGAAGTTTTAGCCACAGCAATCAGAGAAGAAAAGGAAATAAAAGGAATCCAAATCGGAAAAGAAGAAGTAAAGCTGTCACTGTTTGCAGATGACATGATACTATACATAGAGAATCCTAAAGATGCTACCAGAAAACTACTAGAGCTAATCAATGAATTTGGTAAAGTAGCAGGATACAAAATTAATGCACAGAAATCTCTGGCATTCCTATATACTAATGATGAAAAATCTGAAAGTGAAATCAAGAAAACACTCCCATTTACCATTGCAACAAAAAGAATAAAATATCTAGGAATAAACCTACCTAAGGAGACAAAAGACCTGTATGCAGAAAATTATAAGACACTGATGAAAGAAATTAAAGATGATACAAATAGATGGAGAGATATACCATGTTCTTGGATTGGAAGAATCAACATTGTGAAAATGACTCTACTACCCAAAGCAATCTACAGATTCAATGCAATCCCTATCAAACTACCACTGGCATTTTTCACAGAACTAGAACAAAAAATTTCACAATTTGTATGGAAACACAAAAGACCCCGAATAGCCAAAGCAATCTTGAGAACGAAAAACGGAGCTGGAGGAATCAGGCTCCCTGACTTCAGACTATATTACAAAGCTACCGTAATCAAGACAGTATGGTACTGGCACAAAAACAGAAATATAGATCAATGGAACAGAATAGAAAGACCAGAGATAAACCCACACACATATTGTCACCTTATCTTTGATAAAGGAGGCAGGAACGTACAGTGGAGAAAGGACAGTCTCTTCAATAAGTGGTGTTGGGAAAACTGGACAGGTACATGTAAAAGTATGAGATTAGATCGCTCCCTAACAGCATACACAAAAATAAGCTCAGAATGGATTAAAGACCAAAATGTAGGGCCAGAAACTATCAAATTCTTAGAGGAAAACATAGGCAGAACACTCTATGACATAAATCACAGCAAGATCCTTTTTTGACCCACCTTCTAGAGAAATGGAAATAAAAACAAAAATAAACAAATGGGACCTAATGAAACTTCAAAGCTTTTGCACAGCAAAGGAAACCATAAACAAGACCAAAAGACAACCCTCAGAATGGGAGAAAATATATGCAAACGAAGCAACTGACAAAGGATTAACTTCCAAAATTTACAAGCAGCTCATGCAGCTCAATAACAAAAAAGCAAACAACCCAATCCAAAAATGGGCAAAAGATCTAAATAGACATTTCTCCAAAGAAGATATACAGACTGCCAAAAAATACATGAAAGAATGCTCAATATCATTAATCATTAGAGAAATGCAAATCAAAATTACAATGAGATATAGTCTCACACCGGTCAGAATGGCCATCATCAAAAAATCTAGAAAAAATAAATGCTGGAGAGGGTGTGGAGAAAAGGGAACACTCTTGCACTGCTGGTGGGAATGTGAATTGGCACAGCCACTATGGAGAACAGTATGGAGGTTTCTTTAAAAACTACAAATAAAACTACCATATGATCCAGCAATCCCACTACTGGGCATGTACCCTGTGAAAACCATAATTCAAACAGAGTCATGTACCAAAATGTTCATTGCAGCTCTATTTACAATAGCCAGGAGATGGAAACAACCTGTGTCCATCATTGGATGAATGGATAAAGAAGATGTGGCATATATATACAATGGAATATTACTCAGCCATAAAAAGAAATGAAATTGAGCTATTTGTAATGAGGTGGATGGACCTAGAGTCCGTCATACAGAGTGAAGTAAGTCAGAAAGAGAAAGGCAAATACCGTATGCTAACGCATACATATGGAATTTAGGGAAAAAAAATGTCATGAAGAACCTAGGGGTAAGACAGGAATAAAGACACAGACCTACTAGAGAATGGACTTGAGGATATGGGGAGGGTGAAGGGTAAGCTCTGACAAAGTGAGAGAGTGGCATGGACATATATACACTATCAAACGTAAAATAGATAGCTAGTGGGAAGCAGCCGCATAGCACAGGGAGATGAGCTCGGTGCTTTGTGACCACCTAGAGGCGTGGGATAGGGAGGGTGGGAGGGAGGGAGATGCAAGAGGGAAGAGATATGGGAACATATGTATATGTATAACTAATTCACTTTGTTATAAAGGAGAAACTAACACACCATTGTAAAGCAATTATACTCCAATAAAGATGTAAAAAAAATAAATAATAAAACCCCCCAAAAACAAGTTTTTATGACATTTAGGAGACAACTGAAAAAAAAATCATCAAGAAATCTTAGCCATAGCAGATATTTGTGTATATAATATAACAGAGCTTCAAAATACATAAAACAGTGTTTGATAACACTGCAAAAAGGAAATGGGAAAATTCACAGTTGTAGTCTCTCTCACTATTTAATAGAACAACTAGAGAGAAAATAGTTAATGATATGAGACACAAATAACTTGACTTAAAACCAAGTCAGAACACTCCATCCAACGAAACAGAATACATACCTTCTTCAAGTGCATATGTAATATTTATGAAGATAATCATATTCTGGGCAATAGATATTTCAATTGATTTAGAAGATTCAAATCATACAAATATTTCCCATGAATAGAACAATAAAATACTATATGTTAACTTAGAAATCAATAAAAAGATCTCTAGAAAATCCTCAAATGTTTGGAAATTAGATAGCAAACAACACATGTGTTGCTTCATAACCTCTTCGGGAGCTTCCTGAGTGTAATCTGAAACTATTCCCTGTACTCAGAGGGCAACGAGAGACCGAAGAAAGAGGCATGCCACCTCACATTGGTAGGTGGCAATTTTTTTTTTGCTGTATGCGGGCCTCTCACTGTTGTGGCCTCTCCGGTTGCGAAGCACAGGCTCCAGACGCACAGGCTCAGTGGCCATGGCTCACGGGCCCAGCCACTCCGCGGCATGTGTAATCTTCCCGGACCAGGGCACAAACCTGTGTCCCCTGCATTGGCAGGCGGACTCTCAACCACTGCGCCACCAGAGAAGCCTGGTAGGTGGCAATTTTAATAAGCAAAAGAACTTACAAGGCTTGTCTTGTGTGGCTGCAAGATCAGTAGATCTCTGCATCCATCTGCTGGAATCTTAAAAGTTTATATAGAGTCCTTCACTATGTTCAGTCATATACACATAAGACCTTAACTGGGTTCAGTCACATACCTGTCCAGAAAGCCTCAACACCACATTTCTATTTCAAAGTTGTATCTTTGGAGCAGCTTCTGGGGGCAGAGAAGACAAGTAAACATGTATTTCAAGGACAGGGGAGGAATGGGTAGCCTCCTATTGCCCAGGCTCAGCTTGAGGGTCGACTGGAAGTTATGTCTTTTTGATGGCCTCCTCCAACACTATGGATCAATAAAGAAAGCAAATGGGAAATCAGAAAGTACTTTTTCCTTAAATGAAAATAAAAACACAGCACATCAAATTCTGTGGAATGCCGCTAAAGCAGTGTTTAGAGAGAAATGTATAGCACTAAATCCCTATCTTAAAAAAGATCTTAGATGTACTGTAAATTAGTGATCTCAGCTTACATCTAATAAAAGCAGAAAAAGAAAAGCAAGCTAAACCAAAAATAAATATAAAAATGCTAAACTAAATCCCTATCTTAAAAAAGATCTTAGATGTACTGTAAATTAGTGATCTCAGCTTACATCTAATAAAAGCAGAAAAAGAAAAGCAAGCTAAACCAAAAATAAATATAAAAAATAAATGCTAAAGATCAGCTCAGAAAACAATGAGATTGGGGGAAAAAAAAAAAAGAAAATCAGTGGTTCTTTGTGGAAAAAAAGAAAAACAGCTGGTTCTTTGTGAAAAACAACAAAGTTCAAAGTTTATAACACTTTAGAGAAACTGGAAGAAAATAAAGAGAGAAAACACAAATTGACCGTATCAGGAATGAGATAGGTGACATCATTACAGTTTTTATATGTATATTAAAAGAATAATACGGAAATAGTGAAAAATTTTTGCAAATAAATAAGGCAATTTAGATGAGATGGAAAAAAAAATTCTTGACAGATACAAACTACCAAAGCTATTCAAGAAGAAGTAGATCTGAATAGCACTGTATCTATGAAAGTTATTGAATTTATAGTTAAAAATTATATGACACAGAAAACTCCAAACCCAAATGATTTCATTGGTGAATTTTGTCAAACATTTAAAGAAAAATAATACCAATTCTATGCACATAGAATTTTCCTCAGAAAATTGAAGTAAATTATACTACCTAATTTATTCTATGAGGCTAATATTACCCTGATACCAATACCAAAGCTATTATAAGTAATTAAAATTTCACATGAACATGGATACAAATATTTGCAACAAAAATTTAGCAAATTGAATCCAACGATACTTAAAAAATAATGTATCATGAGCAAGTGGGGTTAATACCAGGAATGCAAGGTTAATTTAACATTACAAAATCAATCAATGTAATTTATCATATGTATAAATCAGTGACCAATCCAGAGAGAAACGACACAGTAATTTGAATATAACTGTATAAAGAATGACAAACTACAACAGGAGTTGGTATAATGATAAATTGGCTGGTAAGAAGTAAACATAACTCTAAGAATTTTCTAACATATATATAGAAGCAGTCACTTCCCATAGGGTCAAGATAGGGAAGAGCCCCTACCCACAGTTCAAAGACCCAGAATGTGATGGAGATGGCAAAACCGTGGCTCACTGAATGGCAGAGCAGTCACTGTTAGACTGCACTGCTGGAATTCCCTGTAAATCCATCCTCTGGAACTTGCCAGAAACCTGTCCTGTAGGGTACTAGGGAAAGTTCTTCATGGGGAATTTTCTACTGGAGACACTTGGCTGCTATATATAAAATAAAAATGGGAAGAAGAGAGAACACAATGGCTAATATATGCAAATAAACACATATACAAGAAAATAGAAAATATACAAAGCTACTATAGTCTTCATTTCTATAATTGTTCATGGGGTCCTAATTGACATCTGTGTCTTTCTTCTTCAACTACTCTTTCAGTATTTCCTTTGTCCTCAGACAGAACACCTGCTGGTCAGTGTTCTTTATCTAGTATAGAGACATAAACCTTCATTCTACAAAGGTCTGAACTCTCATTGCTCTGCTTTTTTGATTGTTGTAGTTTTCCATTGACATTTACTATTGGGCATAGATGTCCTAGGAAGTACTCCAGAGAATCCCCTGAGATCCAGATATAGTCTATCTTGATTTAATTGTGTAGAAGCAACACATCTTCACTTAGCAGTCAGGGTCGATCACGCCAGCAAGCAGTTTAATCCCCCTTTTTTTCCTGTCAGTTTAGTTGCATAAGGAGCCCCAAATATCCAAGAGGCTCTCATCTTTCAATTTAGCAGAACCATTGTTGTATGCCCTGGCTGGAAGCATCCCACTTTGAGAATTAATATCTCCAAAGAAACAGCTCAAAGTTATCAGATAGCAAACGAATATGCTCTAAGTGGGTTGGTTTTTAGGTATAATGAGACAGGAGCCACTCCCACTTCAACAACTTTCTTCCCAGACCTAGGGACTCTGGCTACAGGGAAGACAGCATTATATAGGGAATTCTAATTAAAAGCATATACTGTATCCTATAAACAGAATCTCATTCTTTTAGGTGGTTCTCTCCCAACTCTTGCCAAAATGAGCCTTCAGTATGCCATTGTACCTTTCAATTAGGCCAGCTTCTTCAGTTGATGGAGTATACGGTAAAATCAATTAATAACTAGAATATGAGCCCATTGCTATACCTCTTCTGCTCTGAAATGAGTTCCTTGATCATACCCAGTGCTGTGTGAAATGATATGAAGCACAGGTGTCTTGGTCACCTGGAGTTCAATGGTTAGGCTGTCTCTACCAACATCTAGTAGCAAGTCAGATCTGATTTTCAAAAGAAGACTAGTTATCTACTGAATATGGCACAGATTTTGTTCAAAATCCTAGAGGCCTTCTCTGGTATTTTCCTATTTTTGCTTATCAGGGGACTATATAGCATGCCTATATGCCATGTATATTGCAAGCATTATTACATTTGCTAAAAAATAAGGTCCAAGTGTAGAATGGCTTATACTAAAGCCTAAATATGCTATGGTGTCTTCTATTTTTCTGGTACCCATTCATAAATGGAAACCTTATGGGTAACTCTGTAGATAAGTCAATGTAACACACTGAAGTGTGGTATATATTACCTTGAAAATCCAAAGTGGCCTATCAAGTATTGTGCCTCTTTTCTCACAGTAGATGGTGAGAGGTGCAGCAACTTGTTGTTCTCTTTAAAGGGGGTATCTTGATATGTTCCAGACGATTGAAGTACCAGAAACTACACTGAGGAGGCAGGCTCATGAAATTTTGGAGTATACCTTCTATCCTCTCCTATGCAAACTGAACTTGCTATTCCTGCTTATCAGATCCAATCAGCATAATGTCATTAGGGTAGTGAATCACTTAGATGTTCTGTGGAGATGATCAAGATCTATAGAATACATTACATCAAGGAGAAGAAAAATTAGCATAGCTCTGAAACAACATTCTGGAACGACATTGCTGGTCCTCCCAGGTAAAAGCAAACTGGTTCTGGTAATCCTTGCAAATTGGTACAGAGAAAAAAGGATTAGTCAGGCCAATATGTGCATGTCAGGTGTCAGATATTGTGGTAAGCTGAATAATGGTCCCTCAAAGATGTCCAAGTCTCAACCCTGGAACCTATGAATAGTTTACTTTACATGGCAAAAGGAACACTGTTAAGTGTGATTAAGTTAAGGATCTTGAGATGGAAAAATTATCCTGGATTATACATGTGGGCCCAATGTAATCACAAGCATCCTTTAAAAGGCGGAAAGAAGGATCAGAGACAGAGAAAAGATGTGATGCCAGAAGCAGAAGTTTAATTGGGGAAAAAGATGCAATACAGTGGCTTTATAGATGAAGAGAGGGGCCACAAACTAAGCAATATACGTGTCCTCTAGAAGATGGAAAAGAAAAGGCACAGATTCTCCCCTAGAGCTTTCAGAAAGAACATAGCCTGCAGACACCTTGAATTTAGCCCACTGAAAGTGATTTTGAACTTCTGATCCCAAGAATTATGAGATGATAAATTTATGTTGTTTTTAGTTGCTAAGATTTTGGTAATTTGTTAAAGCAGAACAAGGAAACTAAAACAATGGCTGTGTTGATTTGTTCCAGTGAAGATGTCACATCCACATTTGAATGTTAGGTGATAAATCCCATCCAACTATCCTACCCCCCTAAGCCTCTGCATTTCCTTCTCCAAATTATGCCAAGTTGCTCTGGCAATGCAGTCTCATCAACTGTAAACAACTTCTGAGTCCATGTTTCAGTCCACCAACCAAGTTAACTGATAGAGTCACATGCAACTGCACAAGCTAACATTTATTCCAGACTCTTCAGTAAGTACACTGACTATAGGCATAACAGATAAAAGAACAGGTATTACTCCTACAGCTGAGACAGAGCACCTAAGAAATAGCACTCCCTCATAAAACACACATATGGGCTTTGGAACAAGATCTTTTGGAGAAGGCAGAGTAGTGGCTCATTGAAGGGGAGAGAAGTTGCTTTGGTGATCTTGCCAGAAATCTGCTCTTCAGGGTGCTGGTGAAATCTATCCATGGGCAGGTGTCTCACCAGGGTGTCAGGGGAAAGCTGTTGGTTGCTAGATGCTGCTGGCTTTCATGCAATGCAGGAGCCAGGCTGTGGAGAAGCTGTAAGCACTATAGGAGCCTGGTGCTAGAGAAAGCCCAGCACACTTGCAGGAACATGCCAAATGAACACAACAATAACAGGAAATGAAACCTTTATTCTGCAATGTCTCTCTACTTCCCTCTACTGACAGATCTTCAGTGTCAGGTGTTAATGCAAAAATATTTAGAGGTGTCAGATTCATTTTCACAGAGGAGGCAAAAAGGGTGAATTTATAGCTGAGAGATAAGTCAATAACTGGCATGCCATATTAAAAAAATAAAAAAGGATCATAAATAAAAACATAAAAAAGGATATGCAGCTTACCCAACCTCAGTTTGCAATGTTTTTTTTAACAGCAGTCCCCAACCTTTTTGGCACCAGGGACTGCTTTCGTGGAAGACAATTTTTCCACGGTCCCAGAGCAGGGGGGTTGGTTTCAGGATGATTCAAGCACATTACATTTATTGTGCCCTTTATTTCTATTATTATTACATTGTAATATACAATGAAATAATTATACAACTCACCATAATGCAGAATCAGTGGGAACCCTGAGCTTGTTTTCACTTGCCACCCACTGATAGGGTTTGATATGAGTCTGCAAGTAATTGATTGATTTATTATGGTCTCTGGGCAGTCACACCTCTCTGCTAATGATAATCTGTATTTGCAGCCGCTCCCCAGCGCTAGCATCACTGCCTCAGCTCCACCTCTGATCATCAGGCATTAGATTCTCATAAGGAGCGCGAAACCTAGATCCCCCTCATGCGCAGTTCACGGTAGAGTTTGCGCTCCTGTGAGAATCCGATGCAGACGCTGATCTGACAGGAGGCGGAGCTCAGGAGGTAATGCAAGCGATGGGGAGTGGCTGTAAATACAGATGAAGCTTTGCTCACTCACCTGCCGCTCACCTCCTGCTGTGTGGCCTGGTTCTTAACAGGCCATGAACTGGTACCAGTCCATGGCTCAGGGGTTGGGGACCCCTGTTTTATAATATAAACTCTTGCATGCTCAGTGAAAAACCTTTAGAATGATACATTCCATATATATATATATATATATATATATATGTATATGCATATACAAATATACATGTTTTATTTAATAAACACATTCTGTCCACTCAGTATGATATTCAAATAAAATATTGTCAAAGTATTCTCATTCATTTTCTTAGCCATGTTACTGAATTCACAGCATTTATAAATTCATAATGATATTTCTTCCATTGTTCTGCTATTTCTAGCTGTAAGCTCAATTTTAAATTAGAAAAAAATATATGCTTATATAAGTTACAAAATTGCACTTGCAGATCTTCTGGCACATTTTTCATAAATAAAAATAAGCATATTTCAGGCAGAATTCCAAAACAGAAAAATGATTGAATTTGATCATGGGGGAAATCTCCTTTGGCTAGAAAGGGACTAATTACACATTCAGAGAAGAAATATCCATATTTTAGATGCTTATTTATAAAAAAAAAAAAAAAAAGCATGGTACCTCCTAAAATAATACAGAAGACAACAGCTATAGGAGATATGATTTATACAGCAAATATACAGGCCCACAAGATATACATAATTTCTGGCAATAATTTTTTATTTGGGAGACCACTAAAGGTTGACAAACATTGAGATGCATTTTTCCTAGTGACAGACTTTTTTTAAATAAATAATCTAATCAATGAAGTTTGATTACTTTTAATTCAAAGTAAAAATCTTGCTGATACATATATTTATGCCCCAGAACATCATTTAAATATTATTCTTATTTGATACAAATTTGTTAGGTATGAATAACTAATGAACTGGCTAAAATAAAGGACTTTAAGAAGACTAGGTGGGAGGATGGCTTGCTGTTTAAACAGACACTATTTTATTATATTATAATGTAAAAACACTGGATTAGAAATTAGAAAACTTTGTTTTCTTTAAAACCACTAAACAAAATGTGTGACTCAGATTATTAACATTACTGACTCAAAATTGTAATCAATAATTTGGGAAAACTTTTTTTTGACAAATGCAACGAGTTTAAATAAGTTAAAGGTCTAAAACCTGGAGAGTATTATGTCATAGACTAGATTCGTTATATATTGTTATACATGTTCTAATCATCAGAAATTATAGTTTGCAAGTTTTCTCTTAAATGTCTTTCAGATTTCAAAAGAAAAAAATACTATATATATATTATTCTGAGAAAGATATGTTTCATTTGCACAATAATAGGAAGTGAGGTAATAAATGGATAAAATGCTTACACTAAAGGTTGTTTACATAGTTAACAGATCTTTTGACTACAATATTGTTTGAAAATTACTAAAAGAACATGGATAAGAACATTCTTTTCTATTTTAATTAGCTGTCATTATGTATTTTCCGTAAATCAGCCTCTTTATGAATACAACTGTGTACATTTTATTATTTTCTTTGTAGGTAGTATAGAGGCCAGAGATTTCATATTAATAAGGAAACAAGCAAATACTGTGAATGCTGATGCAATTAGAAATGATGGGAACTGTGAGTACAACCGCCTTTATTTTACCCTTACAAAAAGAAATTGAGTCAGAGCACTAGATAGCCCACAATGTAATGGAAAAAAAGCATCTGAGCTGAATGCCTATTTCACATTAACTAGTCAAGGCTGAGTCACCACCACCACAAAGGCAAAAATTCAGTTTTATTTGATACTTGCTGTTCCAAAATTAGAACAATAGAAAGAAAACATAGGCATCTATGAAACCACAGAGCTTCCAGTTAACTTTTTATTTTAATCTGTTAGTTTCCAATTGCTGCCTCAAAGGTAACTGTGATTCAACATCTACTCCATTTTCATTTAAATGGCAGGAATATTATTATAATTCCACCTATTTTCTAAATTTGGATATAGATGTAACCCCATGAGAAAAAAATGCCATTATCTTCCCCATTAGTCACTACATAAGAGAGACGTTTGCAACTATGATGAAACCAATTTCAGTTTCTGCTTAAAAAAAACTTGATTAAATATGAGTATATATCCCCCCTCACTTTTTTTGAGGGACTACAAGCCCTCTATAGAAGGGCTTCTAAGAGTTTTCATTTCTGAAGCAGTTTTGAAATGATATATTCCTAAATCTTAGACAAATATTGTCTTAGACAAGACACTCTTGTCTAAGAGTGATGGAATTTTGTGATAAAATTGTGATAGAACTTATAGGCAGAATTAAAGTTCACAGTAATTGGGAGTATAAATATTTAAGTAAAGTCTAGAAAGTTAAGTCAAAAAAGATACTTCTTTAAATAAAGTGGTACATAATTATTGTTATATTTTGTCCTGTATATCTTCTCTTGTTTATTTTCTTCTACATAAAGTCAAAACAAATAAATTGTAAACTCTAGAATGGGAAAGTTGAGTGAATAAAGCAAATTTGTCCTTGTAATAGCCTCATACCACTTTACAAAGTTATATGAAACATCTGGCTAAAGAAAAAGAACGGACATAATTTAATGCCAACAGTTCTACCCCTACCTCAGTTTCAATGTAAATTTTAGCTACTGAAAAAAACCTAGTGCTTTGAAAAACCAAAAATATCTGAGCTTTCAATTCAAAAACAGGAATAAATTATTAGAGGAAAAGTAATTAGAATATGATTAAGATATATTTATCAAATTCTTCCAAAGGTATCAATACAATACCTTTCAAAGGTATCAATACAAGTGAAATAGTCAGACTTCACTTATATTATTTTTAAAAATTTGCTGTAAGAAAAAATATGCTTTACAAGTTTAATGAAAATATTTTTATAAAACTGTCTTTTATAACTTAAATCAATAAAAGTTTAAGAGTTACTATTCAGATCACGTGGTCATGTCACACTATCTTAATAACTATTATTAAGAATATATATACAGACTCTGGCAAGACCTGAAACCAAGGAAAAAAAATAGCAAAGTGGCAGTTTTAAAATTCAAACCGCTGGGAATGCTCCCTCAGGCAAACTTTACAAATAGTAAATCCTTAGTCATCTGAGCAAGCAACTTTAACGTATTCCAACTGTTCTTTGTAAACTGATTTAGCTCCTGGAGTTACTGGAAAGAAAAAGGAAAAAGTTCCCATAAAAGACTCCAGGTGCAAGATCTCAGGCCCAGGAGCTCCTGTCGGGGAGGAGGACGTACCAGTTGGCGCTGTCTTATGCCGAGACTGAGATCAAGGAAGCTGTTGGCTGAATACACCAGAAATACATCTACACGTGGAACAACTCCTACAGAACACCTACTGAACGCTGGCAGAAGACCTCAGACCTCCCAAAAGGCAAGAAACTCCCCACGTACCTGGGTAGTGCAAAAGAAAAATGAAAAAACAGACAAAAGAACAGGAATGGGACCTGAACCAGGAGGAGGGAGCTGTGAAGGAGGAAAGTTTTCCACACACTAGGAAGCCCCTTCGCGGGCAGAGACTGTGGGTGGTGGAGGGGGAAAGCTTCGGAGCCGGTTGCGGAGGGCAAAGCGGAGAGATTCCCACATAGAGGATCAGTGCCGACGACCCGCACTCACCAGCCCGAGAGGCTTGTCTGCTCACCCGCCAGGGTGGGCGGGGCTGGGAGCTGAGGCTCTGGCTTCCGTTGGAGCACAGGGAGAGGACTGGCAGTATGAACACAGCCTGAAGCGGTTAGTGCACCACGGCTAGCCGGAAGGGAGTCCAGAAAAAAGTCTAGACCTGCCGAAGAGGCAAGAGACGTTTTCTTCCCTCTTCGTTTCCTGGTGCGCGAGGAGAGGGGATTAAGAGCACTGGTTAAAGGAGCTCCAGAGACGGGCGCAAGCCCCGGCTATCAGCACGGACCCCAGAGACGGGCATGAGATGCTAAGGCTGCTGCTGCCGCCACCAAGAAGCCTGTGTGTGAGCACAGGTCACTATCCCCACCGCCCCTCCCGGGAGCCTGTGCAGCCCGCCACTGCCAGGGTCCTGGGATCCAGGGACAACTTCCCTGGGAGAATGCACGGCGGGCCTCAGGCTGGTGCAACGTCACGCCGGCCTCTGCCACCGCAGGCTCGCCCCGCACTCCGTGCCCCTCCCTCCCCCAGGCCTGAGTGAGCCAGAGCCTCCGAAGCAGCTGCTCCTTTAACCCCCGTCCTGTCTGAGCGAAGAACAGACGCCCTCCGGTGACCTACAGGCAGAGGCGGGGCCAAATCCAAAGCTGAGCCCCGGGAGCTGTGCGAACAAAGAAGAGAAAGGGAAATGTCTCCCAGCAGCCTCAGGGGCACCGGATTAAATCTCCACAATCATCTTGATGTACCCTGCATCTGTGAAATACCTGAATAGAAAATGAATCATCCCAAATTGAGGAGGTGGATTTTGAGAGCAAGATTTATTTTTTTTCCCATTTTCCTCTTTTTGTGAGTGTGGTTTGTGTATGATTCTGTGTGAGATTTTGTCTGTATAGCTTTGCTTTCACCATTTGTCGTAGGGTTCTATCCTTTTTTTTCTTTTCTTTTCTTTTAAAAAAATTCTTTTTCTTAATAATTGTTTTTTATTTTAATACGTTTTTATATTTTATCTTACTTTATTTTATCCTCTTTCCTTCCTTCTTTCCTTCCTTTCTTTCTTTCTTTCTCTTTCTTTTTTCTTTTTCTTCCTTTTATTCTGAGCCGTGTGGATGAAAGGCTCTTTGTGCTGCAGCCAGGAGTCAGTGCTGTGCCTCTGAGGTGGGAGAGCCAAGTTCAGGACACTGGTCCACAAGAGACCTACCAGCTCCACATAATATCAAACAGCGAAAATCTCCCAGAGATCTCCATCTCAACACCAGCACCCAGCTTCACTCAACGACTAGCAAGCTACAGTGCTGGACACCCTATGCCAAACAACTAGCAAGACAAGAACACAACCCCACCCATTAGAAGAGAGGCTGCCTAAGATCATAATAAGGTTACAGACACCCCAAAACACACCAGCAGACGTGGACCTGCCCACCAGAAAGACAAGATCCAGCCTCATCCACCAGAACACAGGCACTAGTTCCCTCCAGCAGGAAGCCTACACAACCCACTGAACCAACTTTAGCTACTGGGGACAGACACCAAAAACAACAGGAATTACAAACCTGCAGCCTGCAAAAAGGAGACCCCAAACACAGTAAGATAAGCAAAATAAGAAGACAGAAAAACACACAGCAGATGAAGGAGCTACATAAAAACGCACCAGACCTAACAAATGAAGAGGAAATAGGCAGTCTACCTGAAAAAGAATTCAGAATAATGATTGTAAAGATGATCCAAGATCTTGGAAATAGAGTAAGAAGCAGTTAACAAGGACCTAGAAGAAATAAAGATGAAACAGACAATGATGAACAACACAATAAATGAAATGAAAAATACTCTAGATGGGATCAATAGCAGAATAAATGAGGCAGAAGAACGGATAAGTGACCTGGAAGATAAAATAGTGGAAATAACTACTGCAGAGCAGAATAAAAGAAAAAAGAATGAAAAGAACTGAGGACCGTCTCAGAGACCTCTGGGACAACATTAAACGCACCAACATTCGAATTATAGGGGTCCAGAAGAAGAAGAGAAAAAGAAAGGGACTGAGAAAATATTTGAAGAGATTATAGTTGAAAAATTCCCTAATATCGGAAAGGAAATAGTTAATCAAGTCCAGGAAGTACAGAGAGTCCCATACAGGATAAATCCAACGAGAAACATGCCAAAACACATATTAATCAAACTGTCAAAAATTAAATACAAAGAAAACATATTAAAAGCAGCAAGGGAAAAACAACAAATAACACAAAAGGGAATCCCCATAAGGTTAACAGCTGAAACTCTGCAAGCCAGAAGGACTGGCAGGACATATTTAAAGTGATGAAGGAGAAAAACCTGCAACCAAGATTACTCTACCTAGCAGGGATCTCATTCAGATTTGATGGAGAAATTAAAACCTTTACAGACAAGCAAAACCTGAGAGTTCAGCACCACCAAACCAGCTTTACAACAAATGCTAAAGGAACTTCTCTAGGCAAGAAACACAAGAGAAGGAAAGACCTACAATAAAAAACCCAAAACAATTAAGAAAATGGGAATAGAAACATACCTATCGATAATTACCTTAAATATAAATGGATTAAATGCTCCCACCAAAAGACACAGACTGCCTGAATGGATACAAAAACAAGACCCATATATATGCTGTCGACAAGAGACCCACTTCAGACCTAGGGACACATACAGACTCTGAAAGTAAGGGGATGGAAAAAGATATTCCATGCAAATGGAAACCAAAAGAAAGCTGGAGTAGCAATTCTCATATCAGACAAAATAGACTTTAAAATAAGGACTATCAGAAGAGACAAAGAAGGACACTACATAATGATTAAGGGATCGATCCAAGAAGAAGATATAACAATTGTAAATATTTATGCACCCAACATAGGAGCACCTCAATACATAAGGCAAAAACTAGCAGCCATAAAAGGGGAAATCGACAGTAACACATTCATAGTAGGGGACTTCAACACCCCACTTTCACCAATGGACAGATCATCCAAAATGAAAATAAATAAGGAAACACAAGCTTTAAATGATACATTAAACAAAATGGACTTAATTGATATTTATAGGACACTCCATCCAAAAACAACATAACACACATTTTTCTCAAGTGCTCATAGAACATTCTCCAGAATAGATCATATCTTGGGTCACAAATCAAGCCTTGGTAAACTTAAGAAAACTGAAATTGTATCAAGTATCTTTTCCAACCATAACGCTATGAGACTAGATATCAATTACAGGAAAAGATCTGTAAAAAATACAAACACATGGAGGCTAAACAATACACTACTTAATAACGAAGTGATCACTGAAGAAATCAAAGAGGAAATCAAAAAATACCTAAAAACAAATGACAATGGAGACACGATGACCCAAAACCTATAGGATGCAGCAAAAGCAGTTCTAAGAGGGAAGTTTACAGCAATACAAACCTACCTTAAGAAAAAGGAAACATCTCTAATAAACAACCTAACCTTACACCTAAAGCCATTTGAGAAAGAAGAACAAAATAACCCCAAAGTCAGCAGAAGGAAAGAAATCATAAAGATCAGATCAGAAATAAATGAAAAAGAAATGAAGGAAACGATAGCAAAGATCAATAAAACTAAAAGCTGGTTCTTTGAGAAGATAAACAAAATAGACAAACCATTAGCCAGACTTATCAAGAAAATAAGGGAGAAGACTCAAATCAATAGAATTAGAAATGAAAAAGGAGAAGTAACAACTGACACTGCAGAAATACAAAGGATCATGAGAGATTACTACAAGCAACTCTATGCCAATAAAATGGACAATTGGAAGAAACAGACAAATTCTGAGAAATGCACAACCTGCCAAGACTGAATCAGGAAGAAACAGAAAATATGAACAGACCAATCACAATCACTGAAATTGAAACTGTGATTAAAAAACTTCCAACAAACAAAAGCCCAGGACCAGATGGCTTCACAGGCGAATTCTATCAAACATTTAGAGAAGAGCTAACACTTATCCTTCTCAAACTCTTCCAAAATATAGCAGAGGGAGGAACACTCCCAAACTCATTCTACGAGGCCACCATCACCCTGATACCAAAACCAGACAAGGATGTCACAAAGAAAGAAAACTACAGGCCAACATCACTGATTAACATAGATGCAAAAATCCTCAACAAAATACTAGCAAACAGAATCCAACAGCACATTAAAAGGATCACACACCATGATCAAGTGGGGTTTATTCCAGGAATGCAAGGATTCTTCAATATACGCAAATCAATCAACATGATACACCATATTAACAAACTGAAGGACAAAAACAATATGATCATCTCAATAAATGCAGAGAAATCTTTTGACAAAATTCAACACCCATTTATGATAAAAACCCTCCAGAAAGTAGGAATAGAGGGAACTTTCCTCAACATAATAAAGGCCATATATGACAAACCCACAGCCAACATCGTCCTCAATGGTGAAAAGCTGAAAGTATTTCCACTAAGATCAGTAACAAGACAAGGTTGCCCACTCTCACCACTCTTATTCAACATAGTTTTGGAAGTTTAAGCACAGCAACCAGAGAAGAAAAGGAAATAAAAGGAATCCAAATCAGAAAAGAAGAAGTAAAGCTGTCACTGTTTGCAGATGACATGATACTCTACATAGAGAATCCTAAAGATGCTACCAGAAAACTACAAGAGCTAATCAATGAATTTGGTAAAGTAGCAGGATACAAAATTAATGCACAGAAATCTCTCGCATTCCTATACACTAATGATGAAAAATCTGAAAGTGAAATCAAGAAAACACTCCCATTTACCACTGCAACAAAAAGAATAAAATATCTAGGAATAAACGTACCTAAGGAGACAAAAACCTGTATGCAGAAAATTATACGACACTGATGAAAGAAATTAAAGACGATACAAATAGATAAAGAGATATACCATGTTCTTGGATTGGAAGAATCAACATTGTGAAAATGACTGTACAACCCAAAGCAATCTACAGATTCAATGCAATCCCTATCCAAACTACCACTGGCATTTTTCACAGAACTAGAACAAAAAATTTCACAATTTGTATGGAAACACAAAAGACCCCGAATAGCCAAAGGAATCTGGAGAACAAAAAATGGAGCTGGAGGAATCAGGCTCCCTGACTTCAGACTATACTACAAAGCTATAGTAATCAAGACAGTATGGTACTGGCACAAAAACAGAAATATAGCTCAATGGAACAGGATAGAAAGCCCAGAGATAAACCCATGCACATATGGTCACCTTATCTTTAATAAAGGAGGCAGGAATGTGCAGTGGAGAAAGGACAGCCTCTTCAAAAAGTGGTGCTGGGAGAACTGGACAGGTACATGTAAAAGTATGATATTAGATCACTCTCTAACACCATACACAAAAATAAACTCAAAATAGATGAAAGACCTAATGTAAGGCCAGACACCATCAAACTCTTAGAGGAAAACATAGGCAGAACACTCTATGACATAAATCACAGCAAGATCCTTTTTGACCCACCTCCTAAAGAAATGGAAATAAAAACAAAAATAAACTTATGGGACCTTATGAAACTTCAAAGCTTTTGCACAGCAAAGGAAGTCATAAACAAGACCAAAAGACAACCCTCAGAATGGGAGAAAATATTTGCAAATGAAGCAACTGACAAAGGATTAATCTCCAAAATTTATAAGCAGCTCATGCAGCTCAATAACAAAAAAATAAACAACCCAATCCAAAAATGGGCAGAAGACCTAAATAGACATTTCTCCAAAGAAGATATACAGACTGCCAACAAACACATGAAAGAATGCTCAACATCATTAATCATTAGAGAAATGCAAATCAAAACTACAATGAGATATCATCTCACACCAGTCAGAATGGCCATCATCAAAAAATCTAGAAACAATAAATGCTGGAGAGGGTGTGGAGAAAAGGGAACACTCTTGCACTGCTGGTGGGAATGTGAATTGGTTCAGCCACTATGGAGAACAGTATGGAGGTTCCTTAAAAAACTACAAATAGAACTACCATATGACCCAGCAATCCCACTACTAGGTATATACCCTGAGGAAACCAGAATTCAGAAAGAGTCATGTACCAAAATGTTCATTGCAGCTCTATTTACAATAGCCCGGAGATGGAAACAACCTAAGTGCCCGTCGTCGGATGAATGGATAAAGAAGATGTGGCACATATATACAATGGAATATTACTCAGCCATAAAAAGAAACGAAATTGAGCTATTTGTAATGAGGTGGATAGATCTAGAGTCTGTCATACAGAGTGAAGTAAGTCAGAAAGAGAAAGACAAATACCATATGCTAACACATATATATGGAATTTAAGGGAAAAAAATGTCATGAAGAACCTAGGGGTAAGACAGGAATAAAGACACAGACCTACTAGAGAACGGACTTGAGGATATGGGGTGTTGGAAGGGTAAGCTGTGCCAAAGTGAGAGAGAGGCATGGACATATATACACTACTAAATGTAAGGTAGATAGCTAGTGGGAAGCAGCCGCATAGCACAGGGAGATCAGCTCGGTCCTTTGTGACCACCTAGAGGCGTGGGATAGGGAGGGTGGGAGGGAGGGAGATGCAAGAGGGAAGAGATATGGGAACATATGTATATGTATAACTGATTCACTTTGTTATAAAGCAGAAACTAACACACCATTGTAAAGCAATTATACTCCAATAAAGATGTAAAAAAAAAAAAAATTTGGAACTTTCCTGGCACACTATAGAAGAGTTCTAAGGCTCAGGAAATGGGCTCTGCCACCTGCTAATCATTATCCTGCCCCCCACACAGGCTGTGGAGGGACTATTTACAAAATTATTTTTAGGGTGGATAAAACTATAGGGAATATTGCAGTATTCTGCTGGTGGTAATAGAAGAGCTGTTAACACCTCCAGGGCTATAGGGAAATGTGTTTATGTGGAGCAAGAATTAATGAGATGAAAAACACCAAATGGAGACTTTTTTAAAAAAACTGAGCTGGCTTATAGCAAGCTAGACAAGCTAATAACAAGATATTTTGAAGTGAATTATGCGATTGTGGAAATTATAACTGCACTAGAATACATCACTTCTGCATTTAGGACTTGCCTTCTAAAACCATGGTTTCTCTCTCATTCCAGACCTCTCTCCAACCCTGACTTACACAAGATACTTGGTTTACGAACTTTTAATGTTTTATTTTCCATTTTGATTTGAGTTTTATCTTTAAATCTATATCTAGAATCATATATAAAATGGGATAATAACAGTCCCTACTGTATGAGGTGCTTGTAAGGATTAAAAGACATGACACCTGCAAAGCACTTAGAACAGTTCACTCAATAAACTTAACTCTTCTTAGCACTAATAGAAGTATGCCCATTACAAAAGCTGCAGTATCAGCTGGATCACTCTTTTAAGTTTCACTTGAATGTATCATTTTACTTTTATCGCCACTTTTATATTTATGTTGCAATCTATGTCTTAAATAAAATCACATTTAGCTTTCTAGATCTAAATAAATTAGCTCAAATTCAACTAATTAGTACATCTTTTTATATTACTTGTTTGGCATTTTAATTATCTTTATTTTTATCACTAAAATGATTTATGTATATATGGCTGATAACTGTTGAAGAAAACCAGAACTCAACAGTAGTTAAAGTGGTAAAAAAAAAACAGATTTTATTCGGGAACTATCACAATAAGAGAAAGAGACCTCAGTATAGTACTCAGTTCCACATATGGCATGGACAAACAGAGATATAGCCAAGCAGGGTGGGGATCAGTGGATGAAAAATTAAGAGAAAATATCAAGAGTAGGGGAGATTTTGGTTAAATAGACCTAACAGGATTCTTGTTAAAGGCAGACCAAGGTGATCAGATATCACTTGGGGGATGGTGGGAGATAAGGAATTTGGTCAGGTAGGGGATTCTGGCTGAACTGAAATCTGCTAAATTTGAGCCATGCAGGCCCATAGGACGTATGTCAGAGTTGAGGCTTAGAGGATTTAAAGGAGCCTGCCTAAAGTTAGGTCAAGGAGGGCATCTTATCATTCTCTCTTCTTGTTCTAGTAGAAGAGGCAGTCTTTTTTGCTTGAGTGATATAAGTCTATTTCTCATTCAGTTGTCTTTTATTCATGAAGTATCAGCTTAGCTATCTACTGTAACTTGGTAGTAAAGATTTTTGCTGAAAGGTACAAAAAGTCAGGCATTTAATTAGGGGAGTTTCTATGAAAATTTAAAAAAGACAAAGATTAATAGTTGGACACCCAGTTTCTGAGTCCAGAGGGCACTCAGATGGGAAGATTTCTAGATGTTGGGCTTGAAGCATCTTTAGATGGTGGAGTTAGTGAGGATGGCAGTGGCAATTCAGTGGATATCCTGGTGTGCAGTGAATGTATCTGATGATGGCACTGGGTGTTCCAGTGAACTTTATGAGTGTCCCACAGCAGGAGGCATGAAGGTTGCCCATAAATGGTCCATGTCAGGGGGGTGAGAGAAAAGCTGGAAATGCTAATTACTAACAGAATGCATAAGACAGGATCCAGATCAGTTCGCAGGTAGATAAAAAAGTAGAAAGTAAAATAGCTTACCTAGTGGAGAAAATTACTTTAGAGAAAATGAACAAGATTATAATCTAATAATCTACACAGGTGTCCTATAGTTTCCCAATGACTCATAAAAAATATGTCGCCATAGTGACCCCTCTTTTGATTCTTGTTTACAAAATAAGTGTGGTCTCATTAGATTGGGCCTGATTTTTTACATAAGTGGAACAACAAGAATGGTAATTGACCAGATAGGCCTTTTTAAGTGTGCTTTGTTGGAACTTTTCATAAAGAATCTCAGATTAGACTTTTAAAAGCCTCTTGAGCCTAGGGCACCACACCAAGAACTCACCATCAGAATTCTGCATTACCTACAGATTTGGGTGAATTCCTCTCTTCCTGAGGTCCGCAAATAGCCTAACCTTCCTGGGCCTGCCAGGAAGTGACTTTCCTTATTCACCTCTAAGGCTAGGAATCCTATAAGCCAGTACCAGGCCAGTTTTTACAAAAGGGATTTGTAAGCATTGGTTCCATAACGTCAACCTTTGATCTTTAAAGCTATCTGGTCATATCAGATTTTCTGCATTATTCTCAAATATGACATTTCAGGAAAACCTTGGTAATATAACTGACATTTCCAATTATGGCCTGTTACAAGGAGGACAGGTTCTTATTGAACTTCCACAGATAATTATATTTCAATGAAAATAAGAATACTTCATTATAGTTTTCAAATTCTGGAGGGAGCAGGTAGGTGAAAGGTAAATGTTTCAGTTTCATTTATAAAAGTATAATCTACTAATTTGTTATGAGTTATAGATAGCTTAAGAGAAAAGGGTACCTTATATATAGAAAATAGAACATTAAAGAACTATCAACATCTCAAAGAAAAATTGTAATCATCCTTTATCAGTTCATTCAGTATCATGAAATTTATTCTTGTTCTGCCTGATCTTGGGTTAACAGTTTTATGAATCCATCAGCCTCTTCACTAGAGTTCTGGAAATCCATACTCAGTCCAATGGTATGCTTTTAAGATTATTTAAACAATGCTGTCAGAAGCCTGTACATCAGATACCTCTTACAGTCCTTTTGATGGTCTCTGAGACAGTCACTTATTGTTGAAGATAAAGCATTCTGGCCTTAGCTGATTGCAAATTCATTCACAGAAGAATCAGACTAAGATGGAAACTATCTGTGGGTGATGAATAAAAATGACCATGGCCATGTCAAAAGATATGAGAGTTCATTTGACAAGGAAATCTGGTTATTTCTATTACACAGAACACTTAAAAATAATAATTGGAATTATGACTGATAACATGACAGCCAATCAACCATGGACAGTGAGGGTAGTGACAAATTTCTATGAAATTCATACAACTTCTGAAATACTTATATTAATAATATTTACCCATGCCAATATAACCTGGGAGAGGTTAAGGCATCTCCTCTTATATGATAATGCCTTTTTATGTAATTCAACACATCAGATAAACTGAATTAGCTTAACATCTCTTTTTTAAAATGTGAGAGAACAAATCATTTGAGACTTTCCAGGAGTCCTCTGGGAGATCTCAAAGTCAGTTTGAGAACAAAAAGGATTAATTTAGAATTTGATTTTGGAAAGTTGTCGAAAATGTCAAAATGTTTGAACACCTGATCACTATGAAAAAATATTTAGTTTCTCTTAAACAATTGAGAACATGATAAAGTATAACATAAATCATAGGAAATTATTCTAATAAAATATAAAATCTTGGATTCTTAGGCAGATTACTTAAAAGGTAAAGAAAAATCTTTTATCATCTTTTATTAATAGCAGGAAAATAATCCAAGAAAACTTTGCTGTTTTAACACTGAGAAAACCAAACTCTAGTTTTGTATCAGTACACCACTGAGCTCATAAAAACAACAACAAAACTTATATATAAACCCATCCAATTAGCCAGCTCTGATCGTGTGAGATGATTCCTTTTCTAGGATTCCTTTCCCACAAAACTTCTGCAACCTGTTTTTATACTCATTTAGGTGTTTTTTTCTTTTTTTTTCCTCCCTATATTTTCCTCTTTCTCATTCTGGAACAAAACATGAGCACCTTTTTTTTTTTTTACAGAAAACTATAGGAACTAGATAATTGTGAAATGTCTGTCACATATTAGGATTTTGTAGCAGCATAGCAAATTTTACAAATATAGTATCTCACAATTTTTATAGGTTTATGCTTCCTCATGGTACATCTTTTCAAAGTGGCAAAAGGAATATATTTATGAACTGAACCAAATATATTTAGTTTCTCTATATCACATAAAAATAAAAACCCAAAAGTTAAACAGATGCTAATAGGTGTTTCAGCAGTTTTCTTACTTAGAAATTATCTAAATGTTTAGTGAATATTTCAGCTTAATTTAATTTAGCATAGATTTAATGTTTCAAGTTACCAAAAAAGACATGGAAACTGTTTTCACACACATACATTATATAATTAAACAAAACTAGCCATCATCTCGGTGCTTCCCTGGTGGCGCAGTGGTTGGGAGTCTGCTTGCCCATGCACGGGACACGGGTTCGTGCCCTGGTCTGGGAGGAACCCACATGTCGCGGAGCAGCTGGGCCCGTGAGCCATGGCCGCTGAGCCTGCGCGTCCGGAGCCTGTGCTCCGCAATGGGAGAGGCCACAACAGTGAGAGGCCCGCGTACCGCAAAAAAACAAAACAAAACAAAAAACTAGCCATCATCTCAAGTTATTTCCTTGTTAATAATTTTTATAGAACATGCATGTTAGACAAGTATAACAAAGCAAGAAACCTAAAAACTTCATTACAAAACACGTTTATATTATATTTAAGTGCTGATAGCTTAGAAGACATAGCTGTTTTTATTAGACTAACAATATCAAACTAATATTATTTGTCAAGGATTTACCCAAATCATGTGAACTTGAAAAGTATTTGGGTTAGTTTCTATATTTTTGGGAGTTTTGCAATATTTAATTAATATCAGTGCTCATTTATCTCTAAGTCAATTTAAATAGTACTCCTTTAAAGGATTTTATAAATTAATTTGGTAATACCATCCAGAGGTAGAAAAATATCAGATATAGTATAACATACATATACATGCTAAACACACATACAGATGGGCACATGGATCCTATTGCTTTTATTATAAAATTTTAACGTGTCAGAGTAATATACTCTCATCTTTGCTTTACTTATGTTTGTATCTAAATTGTGTTTATAGCAGATGAAACAAGTTAAAATTACCTGTTCAATGTGAATGCTACAGCTTTTTACCAATATTATGAAGGTGACTTTTAAGATTTTCTTTTGCCCTAATACATAATCTTCTGGAGGCTGTGGACTATGTTTTAGGTAAGAGACTAAGGGAATATCAGGATGCTGTCTGGATGTTTCCAAAGCTCATATGAATGGATAAAACATCCAGTGTGTTTCTAAGTAGTCTTTTCTTCCTTTTATTTCATTCAGCCTCAAACAGTTGCTTTTGGGGGTTCCTGAGTTTCTTCAGAGATATGAAGGGGCAGGTAATTGAGGGGCTGGAGTGGGAAGGGAAAAGTCTGACAAAGAGATGGAGGAGCTAGGGGTTTGAAGGGGGATATAATGGAGAACTCAGGGAGCTGAAGGGAAGACTGACGGTGATAAAAGGAAGGAGGAACAGAAGGTGGGAAGGAAAAGTTCTTAGGGGAGACAGTCTGGGGAGATCTTAAGTCCCAAAGAGACCACTGAATTTCCATATTATTATTCATAAAGTTATGCCAACAAGAAAGGAAAAAGACTGAGTTCATGGAGCATAAAGTCAGCATGGTTTCAGGAATGGAGTTTTCAGTTACTTGAGAAGTTTTCTTGGGAAAAGCAGGATCAAATATAGAGAACAGAGAGGTCTCACAAAGAGCTAAGAAAAATCTTCCAGAACAGGAGCTGGAGAGTGAATTCCCACATGAGACAAACAGACAAAAACAATTTTCCAGCCCAGGGAGTCAGGAAGTGAATTCCAACTTGAAGCAATGAGCCAGGAAAAAATTTCCAGCCCAGGAGTCAGGGAGCGAATCCTCCCACCAAACAAAGAGCTAGGAAGAAAGACTTCTCTCTAGCCCAGTAGGTACCTTTCAAACAAGGAAGCCTGGGCCTCTAATCCATCTTCAGAGAGTACTTAGAATCTTAAGAATTAAAATCTGTCTTTACTGTGCTTCAGTGGACTGTCATTCAGACAATTGGTTTAGGAGACAGACTGACCAATGGATCCTGATGAATCAGCCAGGAGCAAAGACAAAAGCTTCAAAGGTACGCATTTGAGGTCCTGGGTGAGACGTCTTGGGGTCCAATGGTGAATCTGATTTTATCCAAGTCATGACACCACAACTGTTCAAGAAAACCAGAGCTGGACTGTGGTAAAAACAGATATTATTCAGGAACTATTGTAATAGGGCAAAAGAAACCTCAATAGAAAACTTAGCTCAATTCCAAATACAACATGGACAAGAAAGGATTTATAGACAAGGAACAGGGTGGGAATCAGTGGGTGAGAAATTACTAAGAAGAATCATCAGGGTAGGGGTGAGGATTCTGTTTAAACAGGATTCTAGGCCATGGTTATCAGATATCACCTGAGGGATGGGATGCACGAAGAATTTGATCAGGCAAGATATCAAGGGTGGGGGTTTCTGGCTAATCTGTCTTAGCCGGATTCTTGCTAAAACTGCGCATTGCAGATCAAACAAGGATGAACAGCCAAGGTCCAGGCCTAGAGGGCTTAGAGAAGCCCAAATGAAGTTAAGTTATGGAGGGATCTTGTTATATCTCTAACACCATTTTGAAAAATGTCTTATTTTCAGTAAACACTTTAATCAAATAATAGTATACACATGCATAGGAGGGATTAGCAAAGTTCAGTTAACAACCCTCAGCATTCTGCATGTTCTTATTCCTATTGCCATCAAAACAAGTTTTTATAACACCTGACTCAGTGAGGAAAGAAACATACAGAGAAGAGAAAAATATGGTTAATGTTACAACACAGAATCTTTATGAGGTAGAATCGTTACAACCTAGAATCATCAAGCTTGAAAAACAACTAACTTGGAGGACTTACAGTGCCAGATGTGAAGACTCATTATGAAACTGTAGTATTTTATACCTTGTTGTATTAGTACATGTACTAATTACATGTATTAGTACATGTGTTAAATGAATAAAGAAACAGGAAAACAAAAAACAAAAGGCACACATCCCAGAAACAGAACTACTTATATCTGGTAAACTGATTAATGACAAAACTATCACTGCAACATAGTGAGTGAGAAAAAGAATGGTCTTTTCAATATGTGGTGATGGGATCATTTGAATACTCATATGGGAAAAAGTCTTGTTCAATTCCCAATGTATCACAGATCTAAATGTAAAATGTAAAAAAAAAAAAGTTTCTAGGAGAATATCATGAATTTAGAATGAGTAAAAATTTTTGAGGTAGGGTGCCGACAGTGTTCTGTATTTTAACCTGGTTATATAGCGTACTAACATTAAAATAAGGTGCAAAGTGTATAGTGTCCTGTAGATATTTTATACTTTGAAATTAGTTTCCAAAAATTTTTAACAGGAGTGGAACTTTTCAATGAAGGACTTCTAGTATTGAAATCTCACTTAGGCTAACTTGCTTATAATTAGAACCCTAGGGCAATAACTATTGCTATAATAATTACATATTTTCAAGAATATCATACTTAAGAGAGCTAATTATTTTGGTTTTCAATATATTGTTACAATAGCCATATCACTGTAACTTAAACATCTAAATAATTTGGCTCTAACTCTCCTATTTCTTCTCCAAAGCCGATTTAGCTGCATCCGTCTCCTGTGTCTACTTCTGAGTTTCCACTGATATTTCTCAGAGTGATAGTCCAAATGATTCAAGTGCATGTGGACACTGTAAGGGCAAATATAAATAAAAAATAATAGGCTTAATTCTCCCTGTTGAAAATAAGGATAGACACTTCCCTTTCTCCCTTTTCTTAGAGGACTTTAGAAAACTTATGATTTAGGATCTTTTTTTAAATCTCTTTGGAATATATGTAAATCCCTGTAAATGCTGGAAAAGTCTTTGCCAGCATTATAACCCAGGAATGTCTTTGTCAAGAATCTGAGAAATATGTCTTTGAAAGGTAACCAAGGAAGATACTCCCCCAATCTCTTTATTTTTGTCAGAGGGTTGGAAACTAAACTTGTGGGTACCTTACTCCAAAACTATTTCCTGTCATATGGATATAAGTTTATTTTTCCCTTGGATAAAGCCAATTAGCTAACACAGCTTGTCACCCAATTACTAGGTGAATTTAGGATGAACGATGTGTGATGGGTGATGCTGGCAAATCCTCTTACTTGAGGACTAGTTATTGTTTATTTTGAAAACATGTAGGTGATGGGTATATACTTGACTATTTAAAGGGTGAGATGTCTTTCTGTCTTTGCAATCTCCTTAGCAGATTGCCTGTGATGGGCATCACCTTCTGGTTTAATGCTTCTCAATAATAAAACTGTCTCTTTCTCTTTTACTTTTGTGGAAGTTATCAAGGATGGGAGATTTAGTTTTTAACTATATTTTCCCAACAACACATTTCAATCAAATCATTCCTTTGATAACTATTTGTCATTTATTTTATATCATCAATCAATGTGAAAACATTTTGAGGTCTTTTTGTGTGTGTGTGTGGGGGGCAGCAAATATCAGTCTAATATCCCTGGTCAATTACTGTACATATGTTGAAAGTTACAGCACATTACTTTTTCAAGTACATCACTTTAAAGGATACAGGGAATGTTATATTCATAATTTTTTTCATTATATTCTATGAGATTTCTAATTTTGTTTTAACTTATGGCTTTTGAATTACAAAATATAAAATATTACTATCAGGGGCTTCCCTGGTGGCGCAGTGGTTGACAGTCCACCTGCCGATGCAGGGGACACGGGTTCGTGCCCCGGTCTGGGAAGATCCCACATGCGGCAGAGCGGCTAGGCCCATGGGCCATGGCCACTGGGCCTGCGCGTCCGGAGCCTGTGCTCCGCAATGGGAGAGGCCACAACAGTGAGAGGCCCATATACCGCAAAAAAAAAAAAAAAAAAAATATTACTATCAAAAACATTACGATACTCAGGTAGAAAAAGATAAATTTTGCCTTCAGATAGAAATAATTATGCTGCTTTGAAAAAATTACTGTGTTCAGGATTATGTTATGACTTGCTTTTTCAAATAAACTTTAATTGTAAAACAGTTTGCCTTACAGAAAAAAAATTGTATGGTAATACAGAGTGCCCATACAATACACAGCCAGTTTCCTCTATTATTGTATTACTCTATGATACATTTGTCACAATTAATGTACCAACACTGATATATTATTATTTTTTATTTTATTTTGTTTTATTTTATTTTATTTTTTTTGCGGTACGCGGGCCTCTTACTGCTGTGGCCTCTCCCGTTGCGGAGCACAGGCTCCGGACGCGCAGGCTCAGCGGCCATGGCTCACGGGACCAGGTGCTCTGCGGCATGTGGGATCTTCCTGGACCGGGGCACGAACCCGTGTCCCCTGCATCGGCAGGCGGACTCTCAACTACTGCACCACCAGGGAAGCCCCCCGATATATTATTTTTAAGTAAAGTCCATAATTTATTTAGAAATTCTTAGATTTTACCTACTTTTCCTGATCTAGAATACCATATAAACTTTAATTACCATGTTGCCTTTGGTAACTCTTGGCTATGACAATGAATTAATTTTTGTTGCTTTTTGTGTGTGTTTTAAAAGGAATAAAATTGTAAAATCACTTTTTCTTCTTATAAAGAGAAAGCAAATTAAAATCCCATATTGTTGTATCACTGCTGGGGACTGAACGCTTGTGTCCCCTGTGAAATTCATCTGTTGGAGCCTAATCCCTAATGTGATGTGGAGCCTATTTGGAAGTGAGGGGGGCCTTTGTGAGGTAATTAAGTTTGGATGAGATTATGGGGGTAGAGCCCCCATGGTGGGATTGGTGGTCTTTTAAGGGGATTAAGAGCCCAGAGCTCTCTCCCTCCATGTGAGGACACAGTGAGAAGACAACCATCTATGGACCAGGAAGAGAGCTCTCGCTAGATACTAAATCTGCTGGCACCTTGATCTTGGACATCTCAGCCTTCAGAACTGTGAGAAATAAATGTTGTTTAAGCCACCTAGCCTATGGTATTTTTGTAATAGCAGCCCTAACTGATGAACACAATAATCCATTCTCGTTTTATGTGGCATCCTAAATTGTCTTTACTCCACTGAACAAATTGTTAATTTTTAAAAATGGCATCTGCTGACACTATCAAATAAATTTATAATATTATATTTTTAAAACCTGTTTATTGTAGCTACTCAATATATATTAAATAACCACAAAAATACCAAACTTGAGATAAACAGTTTTATACTGGTATAAAAATCATTTTAGTAAGGCACAATAATTTTGTACTCTTTCATGTAGTAATAATTAAATTCATAGAATTATTATAGATGTGCAAATTCCAAGCCAAGTTGACGTATAATGACTTGCATAATTATGAGCACTGTTTCATTGCAACCTTCCAATTACTTCTAACTAGAAATGTGGTTACTGAAGTGTATTGATTTCATTCACTATCCAGATCTTTACATTATTATCCCCAATAGATAAAATGCTTGTTGAGCAGAGGGTAATCTTTAGCCAGAAAAGCATTGAAATGGATTTTTACCTGAAATATCCTTCTAGTAAATGATTTAAAAATATTTTAGAATTTTACTCGAAGGCTTTATGCCTAGTGAAATACAATTAGAGTCAATTTTGTTTCACAGTATTTCCTCTGAGAATACAGCACTATGGCTGTTAGAACTGCAAGAGACAGAGCTCACCATCACATACTTGACGTGTTTGCACTTGCAGGTAGTTTGGAGCCATGTCACTAATTTTGGTCAAGAGGCTGTGAGTGAAAGGTATGGCTATATATATAGTACTATTCACTAATATGTCTGCTACTGTGTGGCTCTACTGGACAGGCATTTCATAGATTTTAGAAAATAATTACATATTTTCAAAAACTACAATTTGTCTGTGCTGTTATATATCTCTATTAGTTAGACATAACAGGTTTTAGAAGATAATTGCATATTTTCTAAACTATAATTTAGCAGTGTTATTAGAATAAAACAGACTATGCTGTGGTTTTGTGGTAACAAATTAACCAAGAGACCATAGTCACATAACAAAATGTAGGTTTATTTCTTGCTAGGGTAAAGTCAGATGTGGGTTTGCAGCTTTCTTCCTTCTTGAAGCTACTCCATCTGGAACACATGGCCTTGAAGTCCCCCTCTAGGAAATAAGGGTGTTATACAAGAGAGATCCCAGCTGGTAACTGCCACAGCAAGTGATATGCATCATGTCCATTCACAGAGATGTTTGATATTTGAGAGCCTTTTCTTAGGACACTAATGCCAACCATAAAAGCAAGTTATTGTTACTAAGTCTAAGCTCCTACTGCTTGCCACACAACAGGCCAATAAATCGAGAGATGAGTTGTTGGGGCAAAGAACAGAGACTTTATTTGGAAAGGCAGCAGACCAAGGAGATGGTGGACTAGTCTCCCAAAAAACCAACTTCGCTGAGTTAGAATTCAGGCTTCTTTTACACTAAATGGGGAGGGAGTAAGTCCTGGATCAGGTCAAACTCTGGATGGGATTTGTTAATTTCTTCCTTCTTGCAGCCATTCACAGGTGAGCCTGGTCAGGATGTTTCTTATGAGCTAAACAAAGGTATTTTAGTTTAACGCTCCTTACCTGAGAGGCAGGGTTCTTAGAGATGAGCCATTATGTATAATTTAAGCTTAAAGGCAAGATCCCTTAAGTGATTAACTTATAATAGAATACAAAGATTCTTACCTATTACATTATTATGGGAAACCTTGATAGTGAATATTTACACTGAAGTGAAAGTCTAGTGGGGTCATTTAAACCATTAGCTCAACAGTTAGACTGAGTGTGTTAAAATATTGCAATACCATCAACTCTGCTTATTCGCTTGTGGTCTCTTGAACAACAGTTTACTTCTCTCAGACAGTTTCTTCATCTATGTTCAATTAATATTATTGTTCTAAGAAATAAATGGTGGAGATTGACCATAGCACTGTGCATGAAAGCGACAACCATTCAATAACTATTAGATACACATTTATTATCTCTATACTTTTAAACAGTGAACATGTTAACTCATAACAATGGCTCAAAATCAAGTAAACACTTAAAAATTCTGTTTCTGGACTGTGAAAAGTTGCTGAGAAACCTTAAGTTTTAGAAATAGATTTGAAGTTACTTTATGTAATATTCACTCAGTTATTCAGCCATTACTTACCAAGAGCCTACTCTTTGCCAGGTGCTCTCAAAGCCACAAGGGACCTTGTGGAATAAAATAAAGTCTCTGCCCTCAATAAGCTTACAACGCTAGAGTGGGGGAGAGAGACTCGATTAAATACCCCAAACTAGTGGCCTTAGCGCAGGTCAACGGGGGACTTGATCTGACTCACATTCCGTCGCAACCAATCTCCACCAACCAACCAATCAGGCAGTCGGGCGTGTGGATATGGAGCGGTCTCTGAAACCTAAGGTAAGCTGGGAAAAGAGACTCTTAGGCTGGACTTAACCCCCTTCAGTGCTGGCTAATGGTCAACTCTTGCCAGGCCCACCGCCAGCTTCTGTCCTCAGAGAGGCAGCTCACCTGGCTTTCCTTTGAGGGAAGGAAAGGGATTTGCGGGCCTTCCTGGTTCCCGCCCGGTCCTAGCGACCTTCCGGCAGGACTGACTCGCCCACCGCTCCCTGAAGGTGGCGCACGCGCGGCGGCCCCGTGTGACCGCGGGGGAGGGCGTGCTGCCCCAGGTCCACGCGGCTCTGTGGAGCCCAGCAGAGAGCGGCGGGGTGAGGGGAAGGCCGCCTCCACCTCTTGGCCTAGGACAGACCTGCTGGGGCCGTCACACCTTCCACCAAGGCCTCGGGGAAGCCAGACGGGGTTTAGACGGAGCAGCCGGCTGACTGCGATCGCGACGTGGACTGCACGGTGCGGACGGTAGGTTGAGGCTCACCTGCTGCTTCCCCCGAGCCAGGCATCGTCCAGGCAGGGTCGGGGGCGGAGTCCCCCTCGCGGCAGTGGTCCAGGGTCCACTACTCCACACACCGGAAATCCTCCGGGACCGGTGGAGACCCGTTCTCAACACCACCTACCGGCTGAAGCTGGGGAAGCCTCTGAGGCCAGCGTTCCTCGGCTTCTGTTACCAAAAGTTGACTTTGGGTCCGTAGTCCTGCTTCCTCTGTCCAGTCTGTGAGAGCTTTCAGGGCTCGTGGTCCATCAGCTGCGCCATCTCGGCCCCTTTATCCCAGGTCACGAAGTCCTCCCTCAGCGTTGCACCGGGAAGGGGAAGGCCCGACCTTAAAAGTCAGACTCCTCGGCCCCCAGGGCCCAGCCAGTGTCAGAGCAGTAGATGAAACGTTGTGTTTTCTGCTGGCAGTAGTGCCAGGGAAGGGTCACCTCCGCAGACAGGTCCGGATGCCCTTGAACTGCATTACCGAAGGACCTCCAGTTCAGGGCAGCAGCCAGGACAACACTGTGAGGACAACATTGCAGGCAGAGGAAAGAGTACAAAAACCCTAAGGGGAAAATGAGATTGGTGTGTGCAGGTCGGGAAAGGCAGCCAATGAGGCCAGACCACAGGGATTACAGAGAATAGTAGAAGAACAGAGAAATAGGCAGGGACGATATTTTGTAATATTTTATAGACCACAGTAAGGAATTTGGATTTTCTTTTAGTTGGTTTGGTAAGCTTTTGGAGTGTTTAAAGCCGGGGAGGCATATGCTCCCAGTTGCTCACAGCTGTGTGGAGAATGTGCTGTGTGTTTGGAGGGGGGGGGCGGGGGGCACGTGTAGAATAAACTCACCTATAAAATGGGATCAAGATAGTACATACCGAACTCAGAAAATTGTTCTAAGTATTTAATGAGTGGATATACGTGAAACTCGTAGACAAGTACCTAGTGTATAATAAATACTACAAAGGTGTGTATTAAATAAATAAAAATAATGCTTTATTCAAAGTTGTTGCCAGAATTACTGGTACAAGGTGCTTTTGACTTTCAAAAAAAATAAAAACTATTTGAAACAGAACATGGAAGGGATAGGCTGTCCTTAAGGTGGGGAATGATGGGCGCATCCTATCTGTGATTATTGAACTCTTACTCTTTCTTCAGGTCCAGTTCAGTTATTATCTGTTCTAGAAAAAATTTTAAACCCATACCTTGAATATAACAGTTACTATACCTAGATATGCATTAAAATAACTGATTACAAATTCCATCAGGGCAGGTATTTTCTGTAATTTTTTAAGTCTCCCATAGTATCTAGTAAGGTGCCTTATATATAGATGGCCATACAAAATGGGCAGGCATTAGAAGAGAGACATTGAAATTGAACAGTATTAAAGAGAATAAATATTTGAGGACTGTGAGCACTAAGTGGATGATCAGAAAAAAAATCACAAGAACACATGTAAATCATATATGTAAAAGCCAGACATTTTAGCAGTTAGTCTTACAGATACTGTATCTGAAGATACTCTGTTTTACATTGAAATATTAAGAGCTTTGTGTTCAGGTCAATTTTCAGCACTCTTATAAACCAATTAAGCAGTAAAGTCAATAGACATATAGAAAAAATGAGCTATACACATATTCTGATAAATATAGCTCTTGAAAATTATCACTTCGCAGAGCCCATGCCTGAATTCCATTAATTCAAATGGAAATTTTGCATATATTGTACATCAAGTGGAGATGGTGCATAGTTATCAATAGTCTAACCATACTATTTAACTATTTATAATTACAACTGGCCATTCCCTACTATCCTGTCATTCTCTGCTTCTTCCCTGCTTTCTGTTCCTACTTAGACTTATCACTAGGTTACATATTTTATCAATTTGCCTGTGAATGTATATGCACACATGTATATCCTGTGTATGTGTCTGTATTCTCCTAGTATAATTTAGGATTCATGAAAGCAAGATTTTTCTTTTGTTCTCTGAGCCATACAACCCCTATAATAGTTCCTGGCACATTTTAAGTGTGCAGTATATGTGTTGAATGAATAGTTGATGACTAAATAAAGGAATCATCCTAGAAAGAAATCAATTTTAATCATTAGGTAGTAAAGTTTTACTTTAAACAAATCTCATCCGTACAATTCATATTTTTAGTTTTTTCTATTTTTATAATTGCTATTTCCTTTTCTGTTTTTTGTTATAGTAAAATATCTATAATAGTCATATACTGCAAAGGATATCTGAAAGTGGTATGACCCTATGAGTTTATAATAGTCATGATTTTCTTTCTGTCTTTATAAAACATGGCCATGTAAAAATGCAAGAATAGGAGAAACTTCTCTTTTTTTGTGTGTGTGAGCTGATGTGTGACTTCTATTTCCTGTAATTAAAAAAATTAGTATGTTTTACAAGTTGTACAAATCTGTAGAATATAACATAAAAAAATAGAACAATATATTCAGCTTGACTGACTGGCAGAGCTGTGTTGCTTTCAGAGTAGTTTTGAAGGGAGCAGATAATAGCTGATTACAAAAACTGGCAACTTCTATGGTGGGAAAATTAATTAATTGTGTTTTTGCTAAACATAATTTTAATTATTACAACTTCCTGTGAATCCATAATTGTCTTAAGGTAAAATGATTTCAAAATTAATTTTACTTAATTTCCTTTTTACTCATCCATTTAGTAAATATTTTATTAGCGTCGATTGTGTTTCCCACATATGCCACAAGTGTCTGGAGCAAGTATGGTGTTTGAACCCCGGTGTTAAAATTGTGAAAAAAAACAAAGTCTCTGTTCCCATGTATCTTAGATATTAGGAAAGACAGAAAACAAATACATGAAAAGCTTATAATAAGAGTTCTAGAAGAAAATAAAATGGAATAAAGGGTCAGATGTTGGTAGGTGATACCACTTTTGATAAGATGATGATGGAAATTATCTCTGAGGTGAAAATATTTTAAAAGAGAGGGAACATGCATCTCAAATATCTGAGGGAGAATATTTCAGGAATAGAAACTCTCAACTGCAGGTCTAGAAAGCTCCAGACAATGGTCTGGAGGTTGGGGCTGGAGACACAGCTTCTGTCAACAAAATGTGTATATATTCTTCCCACTCTTCCACTGTATATGTGGCCTTGGGACTTTTGACTAATAGAGCAATCTAAAAAACTACAAGGGTGCGCAGAAGGTGAAGATTTACTGTTTTATAATATGGAGCTTATTATTTATAATCCTATGGTGATGGGGGTTAGAGGAGCTCTACAGAACAGCAGTGGGGAGATTCAGCATTTATACCTTATCACACATTCCTCACAGTTATCTTTCCACTTTCTGTAATGTAGAAACAGGTTTTTTTCTGCATAATAGTTAGAGATATATTTTTAACAGTTGGTTTATGGCATAATTTATTTCAGAGCAAATTGAACAAACCTGGCTCCTTCAACTTCCCTCTCCATCCAGTTACAGTCCTGTCCCTTCAGTTGCCTTGTCCACTTTTTGCCTCTGCTTTACTTCCATATTCTGTTATTTCATTCCTCTATTGCCTTGTCTTATGTATGTTCTCACACACACAGGCATACACACACACTTACATGAATGCTATAAATTGCATTTCATACTGCATTTCAGCTTGGTTTGATCATGTCAAAAGCAAGAATCACATTTTCATCCCTTTAAGATTGGTAATATGCAATACATTTGACACCTAAGAGCATAATAAGTATCTGTTACGTGAAGTAATGCTGTTAGGTGAAGCACAGTAAAGGCATTGAGGCAGGCATGTACAAAGTAACTCTCAGAAGCTCAGTTGTTCCATTTGCGCTAAAGGTTAAAACATGTGAATGGCAGTGATAACAATCATTGTCATACTTTGTTCTGCCTTTGTGCCAGCTATTGATAAAGGGGTACATTATCCCCTTTAGTCCCTACCAATCTTAAGATGTTGAATACTATTATTATCCCCATTTTACAGATGAGAAAACTTAGGCATAGAGAGGTTAAACAAATTCCTTAACTGCATTCATTTAAAAATAAGAGAAGTTAGATCCTACACCATCTGATTCCATAACCTGTATTTATAAACCTGTGCTACAAAATAGGGTAGAAGATTTTGCTTACAACAATAAAACCCCTATTCCAACCCACTTAGAAACACTAAAAAGCAAAACTGGTTTCAGGTAGAGCTAGATTCAGTCAAAAAATATTATGGAAACACAGTAGTCTCTCTATGTCTTGTTGTTAATGTCCACTGTGCTCCATTTTCAGGCAGATTCTTTTCTTTATACTGTATATTTAGCTTCCAGCAGCTTTGGCCTACATTCTAATTCCTTAGCAGCATCAGTTATAAAAGGGACATGATCTTTTCTAAGGATTGTCTTTTGTTTTACAAACTGGACCCCATACACACAGGGGAAGGGGAGACTGAAGAAAGAGGCAAGCCATTGCAGATGGGTAGGTGGAAGATTTAATAAGCAAGGGAACTTAACACAAGGCTTGTGTTGGGCAGCTGCACGACAAGGGGATCTCCACACCTGCCCACCATATCTTAAAGTTTATATAGAGGCTTAACTGAGTTTAGTCATGTACACTGTCCATATGGTCTCAATACAACCTTACTCTCTCAAGGCTGCATTCTTGAAAATGGCTCTAGCTGTGGGAATGGTGGACAGCACGTAAGTTCCAAGGACAGGGAAGGGGGTGAGCAGCACCCAAATACCCAGGTCCATTTCATGGGTCAATCTGTGGTAATATCGTCTCCAGTATTACCGAGTCCAAGCTTGAACTGCTCACTGCACAACAGGCCAGTAAATAGAGAGATGCATTGTTGGGGCAAAGAATAGTGACTTTATTCGGAAAGCCAGAAGATCAAGTAGATGGTGGACTAGTATCCCGAAGAACCATCTTCCCAGAGTTAGAATTCAAGCTTCTCTTATACTAAAAGGGGTGTGTGTGTATGGTTGTTGCTACAAACTTCTTGGTGCCAGAATCCATTGATCTTGCAGCTAAGTAGGTCTGGTCACAGTGTTCCTATAAACCTCCAATAAGACAAATGGTATTCTCTGTTCTGCAACATTTTATCTCTATATGAATGGAAAAGTGTTATATCTTTAAAGGTCAGAGCCTTGAGAATGGGCTATCCTGTATATTTCAGGCTATAAGCAACATTCTTAACTTGTAGCAAAAGCAATAGAATACAAAGGTTAAAGTAAAAGAAACAGATCCATTATGGAATCAGATTTGTCCTTCCCCATTACACCATGACCTCCTCCAACATTACCATCCTTCTCCAGAAGTCTCTTCAGGTCTGGATGGTGTGATTAGGGCAATTGTCCCCTTCTGAACTGTGGTCTTTGATATAAAAGGCTCAGATGGGCTGGCTTTCAGTCACATGCCCACTCTGAACTACAGGTGGGGTCAAATACTCCACCCTCTCTCCAAGTAAACACATAGATTGAGGGTTGGGGAGAGAATAATTTTAAGTAAAACAGTGCTGTTTCCAGAAGAAGGGTCAAACTACACTGAGTAAACAAAAAAGTATATGTGCCTATTAGCTGTAAATAATGGTTCATTCAAGTCATTTAGATAATTAAATGCCAAAAGTAGGAGTTGACATTATACTTTCTAGATAATAGGAAACTATTAATCATGGATATAAAGATCTGTTCTCAAAGAATTCTATAGGCTCTTAGAGAAAAGGCAGTGAATCTATATTTTTTACCATTGTATCCTCAAAACTTAGAATGGTACCTGGCACAGAATGACTGCATAATATATTTGCTGATTGGAGTTAATGTAACTGACTTGAACAATTAATTATCGGTTCCTGTGAGATACCACACAAAACTTTTCAATCTAATCTTACATCTTATCTTTCTTATCCACTCTCAGAATTTTAAACTAATTTCTGTATTATAATTCTGTGTATGGTGATAAATAATATAAATAAATCTCCTGCCTTAACTGCTTCTCTGAACTTCTTAACCATAATGAAACTTTCCTTTTAGACTAGTTTTCTCACTAGTTCAGAATGTTTAAAACGGAACACATTACCAGTTCTCCAAAGTTTGTTTCCTTTTCTAAATATCAATTTAATGTATTGTACCACCTTATGTGTTTGGACTTAATTACAAAAGCTTGAAATCTAAAATCATTTCACATCTCTCTTTTCTATCTCTCTGTGCTTGAACAAGTGTGAACTTGTGAAAAAGTTCTCCCAATTCTACTGCCTCACTATTTTTTATATCTGTGTCCTCCAGCCTAATCAATTGCAGGAACTTAGTAGGTGCCTTATATAATGTCTGGATTATCAAAATAATTACCCTTATTTTTCAGCTTTATTGAGGTTTAATTGACAAATAAAATTGTAAGATATTAAAGTGTACAATGTGATGACTTGATATATTTATACATTGTGGAAAGATTACCCCCCTTGAGTTAATTAACACATTGATCACTTTTTTTTTGGTGAGAGTATCAACCTTTAAGTTGTACTCTTGGTAACTTTCAATTATACAGTACAGTAGAATCAATTTTAGTCACCATGCTATACATTAGATTCTCAGACCTTATTAATCTTATAACTGAAAATTTGTACCTTTTTACCAACCTTTTCCTGTTTCCCCCATCCCCAAACCCCTGGCAACCACTTTTCTGCTCTCTGTTTCTGTGAGTTCAATTTTTTTTTTTTGTATGTCCACCTATAAATGATATCATACAGTATTTGTCTTTTTTTCTCTGGCTTATTTATTTTCATATAATGTCCGTGAGGTGGTTCATCCATCTGTTGCAAAGAACAGAATTTCCTTCTTTTTTAAGGCTGAATACGATTCCTTTTGAGATATATATTAGAAAGATAGATGGATGGATAGATAGATAGGTAGATGGATAGATATCACATTTCCTTGATCCATTCATCTGTTGACAGATACTTAGGTTGTTTCCATACCTTGGCTACTGTAAATAATGCTGAAGTGAACATGGGAATACAGATATCTCTTTGACATAATGGTATAATTTCCTTTGGATGTATATCTAGAAGTTGGATTGCTGGATATCATATGGTAGTTATATTTTAAATTTCTTGGATAACCTCTATACCGTTTCTATAGAGGCTACACCAGTTTACATTCCTACCAACAGTATACAAGGGTTCCCTTTGGTCACATTCTCATCAGCATTTGTTACCTCTATTTTTTTAAATAATGCCAACCTAACAGGTGTTAGGTGATATCTCATTGTGGTTCTGATTTGTATTTCCCTGATAATTAGTGATGCTGAGTAACTTTTTATGTACTTGTTGGCCATTTATATGTCATCTCTGGAAAATTATCCATTCAGATAGTTTGCCTATTTTTTAATTGGGTTATTTCTGTTTTTTTCCTATTGAATTGTATCAGTTCCCTATATATTTTGGATATTAACCCCTTATCAGATATGTTGTTTGCAATATTTTCTCTCATTTCATACGTTGCCTTTTCATTTGGTTGATGGTTCCCTTTGCTGTGCAGAAACTTTTTCGTTTCATGTAGTGCCACTTGTTTATCCTTGCTTTTGTTGCCTTTACTTTTGGTGTCAAATCCAAAAACTCCTTGCCAGAAACAATGTTGAGGAGCTTACTTCCTAAGTTTTCTTCTACAGGGTTTATGGTTTCAAGCCTTTAATCCATTTTGAATTCAATTTTGTATATAAGATTAGGCATCCAGTTTCATTTTTTTTGTGTATGGCAATCTAGTTTTCTCAACACCATTTATTGAAGAGACTATTTTTTCCCCATCGTGTGTGCTTTTTTCACAAAAATTAATAGACCATATATACATGGATTTATTTCTGGGCTGTCTATTCTGTTCCATTAATCCATGTGTCTATTTTTATGCTTATACTATACTGTTTTGATTACTATAGCTTTGTAATACAGTTTGAAATCAGGAAGTATGATGCCTCCAGCTGTGTTCTGTCTCAAATTGCTTTGGCTGTTTGGGGTCTTTTGTGGTTCCATATAAAACTTACAATTTTTTTCAAATGTCACTGGAATTTTTGTAGAGATTGCATTGAATCTGCAGATCACTTTGGGTAGTATAGACATTTTAACAATATTCATTCTTCTAATACATTAACAGCATGAGATATGTTTCCATTGTGTTTTCTTCAGTTTCTTTCATCAATGTCTTAATAGTTTTCAGTGTGTAGATCTTTCACTTTCTTGGTTAAATTTATTACTGAATATTTTATTATTTTTTATTCTGTTGTAAATGTGATTGTTTTCTTAATTTCTCTTTCTGAGAGTTTATTGTTAGTGTGTAGAAATGCAACTCATTTTTGTATAATCAGTTTGTATCCTGAAATTTTATTGAATTTGTTTATTAATTCAGTTTTTTAAAATTGAATCATGATTTTCTATATGTAATATCATGTCATCTTCAAATAGAGACAATTTTACTTTTTCCTTTCTAATTTGAATGCCTCTTATTTATTTTTCTTTCCTGATTGCTCTGGCTAGAGTTTCCAGTACCATACTGAATAAAAATGGCAGGGGTGGATGTCATTGTCTTATTCCTGATCTGAGAGAAAAAGGGTTTAGCATTTCACTGTTGAGTATGATTGTTAGCTGTGGTTTTTTTGTACACAGACTTTATTATGTTGAGATATTTTCTCCATAGCCAGGTTGTTGAGAGTTTTATCATGGAAGGATGTTGAGTTTTTTGAAATGCTTTTTCTGCACCTATTGAGATGATCATCTGATTTTTATCCTTCACTTTGTTAACATATTATTGACCGGGGGATTTTTGCAGAAACTAATGCTTGAGGCTGGTGATTGTTATGTAAGTGAATATTGAAACACCCAAGTTTGAGTAAATATCAACAACATTTTTTGCACTTAATGTATTTATTTGAAACTTTGTACATGTCTTACTAAAGCATTCTAATATTTCATTAGAGTGTGATAGGCAGTATAGCAGGCACCTCTGTGCAGGGGAACAGACATCTATTACAAATATACTGTGTTTCACTGTGCTTTCCCCTGGAAGAGCATACTCTACACTTTCTGGAGGCATTTTTTTAGTCCTCTGGGTATTATTTTCGCTAGAATATGTTCTTTTATTTTACCTGATAGTCGACAAGGTGGATCTTTGTGGGGGGCTCTTTTAAAAATGCCACAAGAAGGACCAAGTGCGGGACTACATTCACCAGAATGGTGAGTTACCCATTCTCTAGCTACTACTAACAAAAATTGCTTGTAAGTCATTTTATTCTGTGCATTAAGGCTACAATAAATTTTAAACACGTTGAATAAACTGCAATTACTCAAATAGAAGCCCACTTTCTTATACTACTTTAGACTTTTCCAGAGGATATTGAAGTTTTCCAGATATTGATCGGATCGATCAACTCCTTTCATATATTTATTATACTCTAATATACAAGTGGGCTTAGTTATCTGATGGCCAGTCCTCCTGTCTTCGTTTCTTGTAGCTGCTGTGGAGGCATCATGAATAGTTGTCACCATGTGGACTAACCTCTTGTCTTTCCATATAAGAAGAATCACTTCTCCCTTCTATAAGAATGTCCTTTCTCCCCTCTGTAGATTTTTACATTTCTCCCTTAATTGGTTTAGTAGACAATGATTCTCTCTTATAGTCCCACATACCCTGCTTTTATTTTTCAACAATATTTCAGGTGTGTACATGCTGTTGTAACAATTGTCTTGGTAAATATGATGCCATGAACCAAGATGAGGCTGTAGGACCGATCATATTGTTTCTTGCAGTTTCTTTCCTTCACCTGTGTAAATCTCAAGGATACATATATATCCAGTTTCACTTTTGCTAACCATCCTGACCAAAATTCTATATTTTGTAAGTTTTCCAGGATTATAGGTTTTGAATCTGAGTCATCCTCTCCACTTTATCATTGCCTCATCAAGTGATAGCTCTTGTTTGGGTATATAGATTGATTTATTGGTAGAAAATAATCCAAAAGAGGTTTAGCTTTTGACATTCTGTCAACAGGAAGTGGAGCTTCCTAGTTATTGTTAAAGTGTAGAAATGTCATTATTTGTTTGAACCTTCTTCTTGTCATAATTTTTGGAAAAATAGGTGTTTCAAGTAAAGGATCAGTTGACCAATATTCTTTCCAGTGTGACTTTCTTGTCACATCAAAATTATTAACCCAGGCTTCCCTGGTGGCACAGTGGTTGAGAGTTCTCCTGCCGATGCAGGGGATGTGGGTTCGTGCCCCGATCTGGGAAGATCCCACATGCCGCGGAGTGGCTGGGCCCCTGAGCCATGGCCTCTGAGCCTGCACATCCGGAGCCTGTGCTCCACAACAGGAGAGGCCACAACAGTGAGAGGCCTACGTACCACAAAAAAAAAATTATTAACCCAAGAAACTTTTTCATGTCACTATTGTTTACATCAGTCCATTTTAAAGCCTTATACTTTTTATTTGATTTTTCATTCTGTTGTTGATACAAATTTGTTTGAGAAGCAACCAACTTGAAAAAGTCATTACCAAGAATTAATTCTGTTATTTCATTAACATTTTGAGGGTTATTACGTTCAATAGTTACACCTGACACACCTGTAAAGTCTTCTAATTTTCATGAAATATTGTCTTCAATCCACTCTTCTGTAGAAGCAAAGGAGCATTCTCCAGCACCGTGAGTTTCATTTTCACTCTCCATATCAGAATCAATCACCAAGGTTTTTGGTCTTTTCGTTGGTCTAATATTCATAATGTCTGAATCAGAACTATATTCTGAAGAACTATCATCTTCTGAGACACTAGTATATATGTCACTTGGACAATCAGAGAAAGTATCTGCATAAAATTCACGGAAAAATTCTTCTTCACTCAAAATTCCACAATGTATCATTTTTGAAAATTTCACGGTAATAAACTTGCATTTATAATATACACAAGGTTGGAACAAAAACCTAACAGAGCAAAGTGTGAATGATAATGGCAATCATAAGTTGTATAATGAACCCTTGATCAATTTTAAGTTCTAACTACTTTGCATGGTGATGTTAATTGTATCAGTCTCTAAAAACGTATTAATACATCTCCTGTCAATAATGTGTTAATGTGGCATATCACATTGATTGATTTGTGGCCATTGAAGCATCCTTGCATCCCTGTAATAAATCCCACTTTACTATGTTGTACAATTCCTTTAATATCCTGTTGAATTTGTTTTGCTAATATTTTGAGGAGATTTTTGCATCTATGTTCATCAGGGATATTTTCCTGTGATTTTCTTTTTTTTGCAGTGCCTTTGTCTGGTTTTGGTAAAGGGCAATGATGGCCTGTAAAATGAGCATGGATATATTCCTTACTCTCCTATCTGTTGCAGGAATTTGAGAAGGTTGATATTAGTTCTTCTTTAAATGTTTGGTATAATTCACCAGTGAAGCCATCTGGTCCTGTAATTTTTGTTGTTGTTGTTGGGAGTTTTTCTCTTTTTTGCTGATTTAATTTCCTTATTAGTAATTTGTTCAGATTTTCTGTTTCTTCCTGGTTCAGTCTTTGGAGGTTTAATGTTTCTAGGAATTTATCAATTTCTTTTAGGTTGTCCACTATGTTTCCTTATAATTGTTCATAGTAGCTGCCTATTATCCTTCCTTTGTATTTGTGTGGTATCAGTTGTAATGTCTCCTCTTTCATTTATAATATATTTATTTGAGTCCTCTCTCGTTTTTCTTGGTAAGTCTAGCTAAAGTTTTGTCCATTTTGTTTATCTGTTAGACAGCTCTTACTTCTGTTGATCTAATTTGTTAAGATCCTAAGCATATTAAATTCTAGTTTATTAACATTTTGTGTTCTAACTTATGATCTATCCTGAAGAATGTTCCATGTGCTCTTGAGAAGAATGTGTATTCTGCTGCTGTTGGATACAGTGTTCTGTAACTGTCAAGACTATCTTGTCTAATGTGTCATTTATGTCCATTGTTTGCTTATTGAGTTTTTTGGCTGGATGATCTATCCATTGTTGAGGCTTTTTACTATTATTAGATTATTGTCTATTTTTTCTCTTCAGATATGTTAATATTTGCTTTGTATATTTAGATGCTTCTATATTGGGGGAATAAATAGTTATTAATGTTATATTCTCCTGATGAATTGATCCCTTTATCATTATATAATGACCTTCTTTGTCTCTTGTTATAATCTGGTTTAAAGTCTGTTTTGTCTGATATAAGTATTGCTACCCCTGCTTTCTTTTGGTTTCCATTTGCATGGAATATATTTTCCATCCCTTCACTTTTAGCTTATATGTGTCCCTAAAGTTGAAGTTTGTCACCTGTAGGCAGCATATAGTTGGATATTGTTTGTTTTTATCCACTCAGCTACTATATTTTTTGATTAGGGAATTTACATTTAAAATAATTATAGATAGGTATGGACTTGCTCTTGGCTTTCTTCTGATTTATCTAGTATGATGTTGAACCCACTATTGATTTTTTCAGTTCAATTATTGTTTTGTTCACCTCTGTGATTTCTGTTTGGTATTTTAAAAATATTTTCTATCTTTTCATTGAAATTCTTAGTTTATTCATGATTTGCTCTCCTTAACTGAGGGAGCACATTTATGACTGATATTTTGAACCCTCTATCAGATAAGTGACTTATCCCTGTTTTATTAAGATCTGTTTCTGGAGATTTATCTTGTTCTTTTTTTTTTTGGAGAACATTCCTTTGTGTCTTCATTTTCCTTGGCTCTCTGTTGGTTACTGGGCATTAGATAAAACAATGTCAGTCTTGATGGGGTGGGAGTGATGGTGTCTCATGTAGGGGAGGAACCTTGTCAGTCAGCTCAGCCCAAATACTTACCTGGTTGATTTTCAGCCCTTTGTAATGGTCTCAGATACATTCTTTGTTCTTAGTGGCCCCCAGTGTCGAGTAGATGCCAGGACCTGTCATTGTCCCGAAGGGGAGAATCACATTCAGTGCCTAGATGCAGACTGATTGGAAGCCAGACCCACAGGCAGCAGCTGGGAAAGTATGTTTAAATGCCTTCCAGAAGGAACTGGGAGATGTGCCTTTTTGCTTGCTCCTATTCTGAGCCTGAGTGTATAGCGACGGGGGTGAGGGATGTTCTTGCACCCATTAAGTACTACTTCTTCGTTTGCTATAGTCCTGTGGGTTTCATGAATGGAAGCCCCGTTGGCTATAAGAGCCAACTGATCTGGATTCTCATCTGCAAAAGCTGCAGCAGATATGTTATAAACTCCTTCCAGGGAGTTACAGGGGACAGCCTACGCTACAGGGTGATGGCTGGGGAGGTGTCCATTGGCTTCCCTGGTCCCTATGAGGATCAAAGCCAGCTTCTAGATGCATGCTAAATTAGAAGCCTGACCCTCAGTCGGCAACTTTTAAAGTATGCAGATAGACCCCTTTCAGGTAAAGCTTGGGAAATGGGTGTTTTTAATCTACTCCCTCTGTGCTGAGCCCTGGGGAGATAGCTGGTTAAAAAATCTTTCTTACTTTGTTATAGTCCTTGAGACTCATGAATGGAAGCCCTGTTAGATATCAGAGCCCAGAAATCCAGGTATCTGTCCCCTGAGTGGCTGAAAACCTGGGGTTTATAACAACAGGGTTGTTTCAGCCTTTCCTATCCATTTTAATGTGGGTATTTTCTTATTCACCCAATGTGTAGGAGTTGTTCGCTGAGTTTCTGGATTTCTCTCAGAGATAATTGTTTGGTGTGTATCTCTACATTTGATGTGTCCATAGCAGGAAAGTTCAGGTGCCTCCTATGTCACCATCCTGGTTGGCCTTCCTCCAAGAAATTCTCAAAATAATTTTCTTTTTTTTAACAGCTTTGAGTATAATTGCTTTACAATGGTGTGTTAGTTTCTGCTTTACAACAAAGTGAATCAGCTATACATATATATATTTCCCCATATCTCCTCCCTCTTGTGTCTCCCTCCCTCCCTCCCTGTCCCACCCCTCTAGGTGGTCACAAAGCACTGATCTGATCTCCCTGTGCTATGTGGCTGCTTCCCACTAGCTATCTATTTCACATTTGGTAGTGTATATATGTCCATGCCACTCTCTCACTTCGTCCCAGCTTACCCTTCCCACTCCCCGTATCCTCAAGTCCATTCTCTACGTCTGCGTCTTTATTCCTGTCCTGCCCCTAGGTTCTTCATAACCATTTTTTTTTTACATTCCATATATATGTGTTAGCATATGGTATCTGTGTTTCTCTTTCTGACTTACTTCACTCTGTATGACAGACTCCAGGTCCATCCACCTCACTACAAATAACTCAATTTCGTTTCTTTTTATGGATGAGTAATATTTGATTGTATATATGTGCCACATCTTCTTTTTCCATTCATCTGTTGATGGACACTTAGGTTGCTTCCATGTCCAGGCTGTTGTAAATAAAGCTGCAATGAACATTGTGGTACATGACTTTTTGAATAATGGTTTTCTCAGGGTATATGCACAGTAGTGGGATTGCTGGGTCGTATGGTAGCTCTATTTTTAGTTTTTAAGGAACCTCTATATTGTTCTCCATAAGGCTGTATCTATTTACATTCCCACCAACAGTGCAAGAGTGTTCCCATTTCTCAACACCCTCTCCAGCATTTATTGTTTGTAGATTTTTTGATGAAGCCCATTCTGACTGGTGTGAGGTGTGATACCTCATTGTAGTTTTAATTTGCATTTCTCTAGTGATCAGTGATGTTGAGCATCCTTTCGTGTGTTTGTTGGCAATCTGTCTATCTTCTTTAGAGAAATGTCTATTTAGGTCTTCTGACCATTTTTGGATTGGGTTGCTTGATTTTTTGATATTGAGCTGCATGAACTGCTTGTAATATTTGGAGATTAATCCTTTGGCAGTTGCTTTGTTTGCAAATATTTTCTCCCATTCTGAGGTTGTCTTTTCATCTTGTTTATTTTTCCTTTGCTGTGCAAAAGCTTTGAAGTTTCATTAGGTCCCATTTGTTTATTTTTGTTTTTATTTCCATTTCTCTAGGAGGTGGGTCAAAAAGGATCTTGCTGTGATTTATGTCATAGAGTGTTCTGCCTATGTTTTCCTCTAAGAGTTTGATAGTTTCTGGCCTTACATTTAGGTCTTTAATCCATTTTGAGTTTATTTTTGTGTATGGTGTTAGGGAGTGATCTAATCTCATACTTTTAAATGTACCTGTCCAGTTTTCCCAGCAACACGTATTGAAGAGGCTGTCCTTTCTCCACTGTACATTCCTGCCTCCTTTATCAAAGGTAAGGTGACCAGGGCTTCCCCGGTGGTGCAGTGGTTGAGAGTCTGCCTGCCGATGCAGGGGACATGGGTTCATGCCCCGGTCTGGGAAGATCCTACATGCCGTGGTGTGGCTGGGCCCATGAGCCATGGCCGCTGAGCCTGCGCGTCTGGAGCCTGTGCTCCGCAATGGGAGAGGCCACAACAGTGAGAGGCCCATGTACTGCAAAAAAAAAAAAAGAAAAAAAATAAGGTGACCATATGTGCGTGGGTTTATCTCTGGGCTTTCTATTCAGTTCCATTGATGTATATTTCTGTTTTTGTGCCTGTACCATACTGTCTTGATTACTGTATCCTTTTAGTACAGTCTGAAGTCAGGGAGCCTGATTCCTCCACCTCCGTTCTTCTTTCTCAAGATTGCTTTGGCTATTCGGGGCCTTTTGTGATTCCATACAAATTGTGAAATTTTTTGTTCTAGTTCTGTGATAAATGCCATTGGTAGTTCGACAGGGGTTACATTGAATCTGTAGATTGCTTTGGGTAGTAGAGTCATTTTCACGATGTTAATTCTTCCAGTCCAAGAACGTGGTATATCTCTCCGTCTATTTGTATCATCTTTAATTTCTTTCATCAGTGTCTTATAGTTTTCTGCATATAGGTCTTATCTCCTTAGGTAAGTTTATTCCTAGGTATTTTATTATTTTTGTTGCAGTGGTAAATAGGAGTGTTTCCTTAATTTCTCTTTCAGATTTTTCATCATTAGTACTTTACCAAATTCATTGATTTGCTGTAGTATTCTGGTAGCATCTTTGGGATTCTCTATGTATAGTATCATGTCATCTGCAAACAGTGACAGCTTTACTTCTTCTTTACCCATTTGGATTCCTTTTACTTTTTTTTCTTCTCTTATTGCTGTGGTAAAACTTCCAAAACTATGTTGAATAATAGTGGTAAGAGTGGGCAACCTTGTCTTGTTCCTGATCTTAGTGGAAATGGTTTCAGTTTTTCACTGTTGAGAATGATGTTGGCTTTGAGTTTGTCATATATGGCCTTTATTATGTTGAGGTAAGTTCCCTCTATGCCTACTTTCTGGAGGGTTTTTATCATAAATGGGTGTTGAATTTTGTTAAAAGCTTTTTCTGCATCTATTGAGATGATCATATGGTTTTTCTCCTTCAATTTGTTAATATGTTTATCACATTGATTGATTTGCATATATTGAAGAATCCTTGCATTCCTGGGATAAACCCCACTTGATCATGATGTATAATCCTTTTAATGTGCTGTTGGATTCTGTTTGCTAGTATTTTGTTGAGGATTTTTGAATCTATGTTCATCAGTGATACTGGCCTGTAGTTTTCTTTCTTTGCGTCATCTTTGTCTGGTTTTGGTATCAAGGTGATGGTGGCCTCGTAGAATGCATTTGGGAGTGTTCCTCCCTCTTATGTCCTGGAGAACTGAGGATGGTGCCCTGGGCTCATCAGCAGGATCTGTCCTGAAGCCAGTCCTAGAGTGACAAGAGCCACACCTGCAGGTCTGTTCCACTGACCAGCCAGACAGGACTGAGTTGGGCCCACAGACCTTGGTCTGGATTGTGTTGGCTTGTCATTCTTGCCTAGGTTCACAGGCCAACAGCCACTGTCCTTCCTTTCCTGCTCATCACTGCACCAGTGACTCACTCCTACCTGCTGCCGTCACACGCCTGGCAACCTCGCGTTCCAGGGCCAGCCAAGAACTGAGACCCCATCAGGCCCCTAGTTCCCAGCAGGCAAACTCCCCAGTAAACTACTTCTGCCTAGCTGTGTTCTCGTGGCTTCAGAGCCCAGAAAGTGTGGAGAGCATAGCAAGCTGTGGCGCCCCCTTTCCTGGACCCTCGATGCTCCATGGAGGTGCCAGAACTTCACTGCACCCCTCTCCCCAGCGCAAGCGACCTCTGCGCCTGCCTGTCCCATGGACCCCCTGGGTGCATCTCTGGCCACCAGCACCCAGGATGGAGGTATGGGGCTTGGCCAACGGTGGGTGCGGGGGCTGGCGGTGACACGGCCTCTGGCCCCAAGGCCGCAGGGACCTGCCAGGCCCACCTCTGTCCCTGCCACCTGGAAAAGCTCCTTTTCCTTTCTTTTTTTTTTTTTTTTTTTTT
>NW_006774564.1:5404340-5413916 GCF_000442215.2 Lipotes vexillifer | reverse complement strand
ATGGTTGTTAGTATTTGCCTTATGTATTGAGGTGCTCCTATGTTGGGGGCATAAGTATTTACAATTGTTATATCTTCTTCTTGGATCGATCCCTTAATCATTATGTAGTGTCCTTCTTTGTCTCTTCTGATAGTCCTTATTTTAAAGTCTATTTTGTCTGATATGAGAATTGCTACTCCAGCTTTCTTTTGGTTTCCATTTGCATGGAATATCTTTTTCCATCCCCTTACTTTCAGTCTGTATGTGTCTCTAGGTCTGAAGTGGGTCTCTTGTAGACAGCATATATATGGGTCTTGTTTTTGTATCCATTCAGCCAATCTGTGTCTTTTGGTGGGAGCATTTAGTCCATTTACATTTAAGGTAATTATCGATATGTATGTTCCTATTCCCATTTTCTAAATTGTTTTGGGTTCGTTATTATAGGACTTTTCCTTCTCTTGTGTTTTTGTCTAGAGCAGTTCCTTTAGCATTTGTTGTAAAGCTGGTTTGGTGGTGCTGAACTCTCTCAGCTTTTGCTTGTCTGTAAAGGTTTTAATTTCTCCATCAAATCTGAATGAGATCCTTGCTGGGTAGAGTAATCTTGGTTGCAGGTTTTTCTCCTTCATCACTTTCAGTATGTCCTGCCACTCCCTTCTGGCTTGTAGAGTTTCTGCTGAGAGATCAGCTGTTAACCTTATGGGGATTCCCTTGTGTGTTATTTGTTGTTTTTCCCTTGCTGCTTTTAATATGCTTTCTTTGTATTTAGTTTTTGACAGTTTGATTAATATGTGTCTTGGCGTATTTCTCCTTGAATTTATCCTGTATGGGACTCTCTGTGCTTCCTGGACTTGATTAACGATTTCCTTTCCCATATTAGGGAAGTTTTCAACTATAATCTCTTCAAATATTTTCTCAGTCCCTTTCTTTTTCTCTTCTTCTTCTGGAACCCCTATAATTCGAATGTTGGTGCGTTTAATGTTGTCCCAGAGGTCTCTGAGACTGTCCTCAGTTCTTTTCATTCTTTTTTCTTTATTCTGCTCTGCAGTAGTTATTTCCACTATTTTATCTTCCAGGTCACTTATCCGTTCTTCTGCCTCATTTATTCTGCTATTGATCCCATCTAGAGTATTTTTCATTTCATTTATTGTGTTGTTCATCATTGTCTGTTTCATCTTTATTTCTTCTAGGTCCTTGTTAACTGCTTCTTGCATTTTGTCCATTCTATTTCCAAGATTTTGGATCATCTTTACTATCATTATTCTGAACTCTTTTTCAGGTAGACTGCCTATTTCCTCTTCATTTGTTAGGTCTGGTGGGTTTTTATCCTGCTCCTTCATCTGCTGTGTGTTTTTCTGTCTTCTCATTTTGCTTATCTTACTGTGATTGGGTTCACCTTTTTGCAGGCTGCAAGTTCGTAGCTCCCGTTGTTTTTGATGTCTGTCTCCAGTGGCTAAGGTTGGTTCAGTGCGTTGTGTAGGCTTCCTGGTGGAGGGGACTAGTGGCTGTGTTGTGGTGTATGAGGCTAGATCTTGTCTCTCTAGTGGGCAGGTCCACGTCTGGTGGTGTGTTTTGGGGTGTCTGTGGACTTATTATGATTTTAGGCAGCCTCTCTGCTAGTGGGTGGGGTTGTGTTCCTGTTTTGCTATATGGTTGGCATAGGTTGTCCAGCACTGTAGCTTGCTGGTCGTTGAGCGAAGCTGGGTGCTGGTGTTGAGATGGAGATCTCTGGGAGATTTTCGCCGTTTGATATTATGTGGGGCTGGGAGGTCTCTTCTTGACGAGTGTTCTGAAGTTGGCTCTCCCACCTCTGAGGCAGAGTCCTGACTCCTGGCTGGAGCAGCAAGAGCCTTTCATCCACTCGGCGGTCACAGAAGCTCTAGCCTTCCCATCAACCTTCACCTCTCTCTCCAGGGTCAGAGCTGGAAGAAGAGGAAAACAGTGCTTCCTGTAAGCAGCAAGCTCTCAGGAGAAAGCTGGAACCCAGCTAAGTTGCAGGAATTTACAGCTCTTCTCAGAAATCAGCAGAGGGCTTCGGCCAATCCCCTGACCGCCAAGTCTGTTCACGTCTGGTCTGAACTTGCTTGTTCCTTTTCCTTTCTAATTCTATTGAATTGAGTCTTCTCCCTTTTTTTCTTGGTGAGTCTGGCTAATGGTTTATCAATTTTGTTTATCTTCTCAAAGAACCAGCTTTTAGTTTTATTGTTCTTTGCTATTGTTTCCTTCATTTGTTTTTCATTTATTTCTGATCTGAACTTTATGATTTCTTTCCATCCGCTAACTTGGGGCTTTTTTGTCCTTCTTTCTCTAATTGCTTTAGGTGTAAGTTTAGGTTGTTTATTTGAGATTTTTCTTGTTTCTTGAGGTAGGATTGTATTGCTATAAACTTCCCTCTTAGAACTGCTTTTGCTGCATCCCATAGGTTTTGGGTTGTCGTGTTTTCATTGTCATTTGTTTCTAGGTATTTTTTGATTTCCTCTTTGATTTCTTCAGTGATCTCTTGGCTATTTAGACGTGTATTGTTTTGCCTCCATGTATTTGTATTTTTTACAGACAAAATGATTTTCTTAATGTTCCTTCTTTAACTGGAATTTCATACTCTCAAATCCTCCCGTTTTGTTTTCATTCCTGTTTTTGTTTTTGCATCCAGTTTTCCTTGTTACTCATTATAGATTTGGCAGTCGTTCACTTCAGTGGTGCTTTAACTTATATCCTATTACCCAAATCCTGGTCTAGAGTAGTTTCTCCCACCTGCTTTCTCTTCCCTGGACTTCTTGCTAGATATGGTAGAAAATTTGATGTTTCTGTTGTTCTTTTTGAATATTTTATATTTAGCCATGAAGAGCACAAGAAGTGGAAGTCTTAAGGAAAAATCATCTGGTAATGTTGAACAGTGGGTGAAATGGTTACACGTAGGGTGACTGATTCCCTGTTTTGCATTTCTTCGTGTTGTGACAGTATTATCCAAGCCTTGTGGAGAAAGAAAATGTGAAGGGAAGTACCTTTTAGAGAAGAAAATGAGAAAGCAGTTTGTTAGTATGTAGAAATTATAGTTGAAAAAATAATGAGTCAAAGATGGCTGTAAATCTTTTAGGTTGAAGTCAGGGTGTCAAGTGTCTAATAAACAAATCCAGACTTTGTAAGGAGAGATGTTGCTTGAAATAATTGTTGCAATGAGGAGGATGGGACTGTTGAAATAGAGGGAAAAGAACTACTGCATTAGGGAAACACTGGACATAAGCTCTGTAAGGGTCTGAAGAGTTAGGTAAAAAGGGGCTTTATTGTATAGAGGAGAGTGAACAAGGCTAGAGGGAACTGAGAGTGGGGTGAAAGGGTGACATGATTGGATAGTAGATCAAGGAACGTTTTAGTCTGAAGTGAATCTGTTTTTGGAAGAGGCCCTTACGAACGGTCTGTATGCTGGCTCAGACTGAGGATGGGTCAAAATTCAGGGACCTGGGGAGGAGAGAACCTTAACCGAAGTTTGGTTAATAAGCATTTTATTCTGATGGATCAATGGGGACCAAGCAGTTCAGATAATTATTTATGAGGCAATAAATGGAGATTTGGAGGGTCTGTGTCTGGCCTTGTCATAGATAAATAGGGGGAGGCATCCATGAGTCTCATCTACATCACATGGGGTAGGGTGGTTCTGTGCAGTAAGCCATATCCTGCAACACAAGATCGTGGGAGAATGTCTTGCTAAAGACATAAACAGCGTATGCTGTTTTTTAGCATCACAGGGCTTGGATAAAGTTCAATATGGCCATTGGAAAAACAGGAGAGAGGATCTAAATTAGGACAAAGAGTTCTCACTTAGTACATTATTAGTAAATTATTTTAGTGAATATGTACTATAGATGGTTGATGAAATGAAGCTTCACTGAGAGGAGAGGGCTAAAAATATCTGACGTCATTACCCAGGGCCTAAAACAATTTGTACATTTTTTCTTGAATGAGTGAATGAATAAATAAAAATGGGTAATATTATCTATAGTGAGAAATCAGGTCTAGTAATCATCTTATTGACTCTAGAAAGAAAATGTTTTGTTTGGGTTTTTTGTCCATTTGACATTTTTGCTTAGATACTTAATAGACATCTCCAAAGGAATTCTCAATTGTGGTCATTCTATGCACTACCTCTTCCCACTTAAAAAAAAAAAGTAAGAATGATTCTCCTCAGTATCAGTAGAAGGGACTGCCATTCACCAGTTTTTGGGTTTTTTTTATGCCCAAAGCTAAGAATTATCCTTGCTTCATTTCTTTTCTACCCCATGTTCAATCTATCAACAAGTACTTGTGAGCCTATCTTCAAATATGTGCTGAATTTGATTACACCCCCTCACTTTTTCTGTTACCACCTGAGTTTACACCATCATCTGTTGCCAGTACTACCATAAGAACTAACTGGTTTTTTTACTTCCAATTTGGTTCCCTTAGACTCTGTTTTGCACCCAGGAGCCAGAACGATCTTTAAAAAGTTTAATCACATTATCCCCTGTTTTAAACCAATTTATGACTTCCCACTGCTCTCAGAATAAGATTAATAAACCTGTTCTTATGGCCTAGGAAGCTTTACATAATCTCACTGAATAACCATGAGACCTATTGTCTTACATTCTTATTTTTGCTCACTGGACTTTATCTAGTTTGGTTCCTAACTAATCTTCAAAATGTCATACTTATTGCAGGTGTATAGCCTTTAGTCCTGCTCTTCTCTCTGTCTAATAAGTCTTTCCCCAGGTTATCTCATATCCTTTTGTCCATTTTTTTCTCTTATACACAGTTATACACTGATGGTTATTTCACCATTCACTGAAATTTCCCTTAACCTTTTTTAGTTTTTTAAAGATTTCATCTGTGCCTCATTTTCTCATCTGTAAAATGGAACACAGGGTGTCTACATTAAAATGGTAATTAAATGCAATAATAAAAATTGCTTAGGCTCTTTCTCAGAACATGATAACGTTCATCATTATTGTCATCTTCAACATCACACCTATAGAAAAGTACTTTACTAATTTATACATATTCTTGAAGTTGTCTCTCTTAGAATAGAATGCAGTCCTGTGAGGGCAAAGACTTTGTCTTGTTTACACTTTATCAAAAGAGCCAAATATAATATCAGGTACACAATGAGGGGTCAGTCAGTAAATTCACTGACTGAATGATTTGTGTATAAGAATTTTAGTCTAAATCATCCCCTCTATATGAGTACTTTTAGTTTTCAAGAGGCACAAGTATTCTTATGTCACTCAGGTGGTGGTATTTATTTTAAGAGAATACAGGTGAAGTCAGGGAGAGAGAAAACCAACACTGTATCAAAAGGGCAAGATGTCAAAGAGCACTGGAAAATCATTTATCACCATTCGGAACATAAAAGTAGCTCCAGTGATCCATAAGCAACTCTAATGACCCAGACAGTAGATATAGTAAGCCAGTAATTTTGTTGATGCCTTTGAATCAGACATCTCTTGCTTTTTGGTCTAGTAACTTGCCACACTCATGACTCTTTCTTCCTTGTCTGCTATTATTTCTACTTTTAGGACTTCTTAACTACTTTTCTCCTTCTTCTGTATTATCTATTTAGCTTTGCATTTAAACTCTCCAATATAGATTTGATTGTATAATGGTCATCTGTGAGAGATGATGACATCTTTGATTGTCTACTTGATAGCCATCACCCACATTTCTTACTGACAGTAGCTTTATTTTGTTTAGAAGCCCCTTGTTATTACTCATGATTGCTTTAGTTCAGTCCTGCATGTCTGATTCCCAGTGAAATCAATTGTGAGTGAGAAATCAGGGATTGCCTATAAGAGACCTTCTGAGAAAGGTTTCATTTCCTGATAAAAAAATGAGAATGTCATGAGGAAAAAAACACTTTTGCTCCTATTCCCTTCCATTTTGCCCTGCATACTGTCTTGGAACCACATAATGCCTGAAACTATGACAGCCATCTTAAACTATGAGGTTTCAAGCCTGAGATTTAAAGACAATATGCCGAGGAAGGTGTGGGAGTAATGCTAGTTATAGTTGTGTGCTAAGTGCTATTCTTGAGTGGATTACTTGACTCAATATTATTCTTTACTAGTCCCGGAATCACCCATATCCAGACATCTGATTGAGCAGTCCATTTCCTTGGGGTTCAATCCTCTTTAAGCCTTTTTTTTTTTTTTTTAGCTTTGAGCGGAACAAATCCTGACACACCACCCAATATATAATAACCCTAAGGGACTGATTTCTCTAGTCAGGACACCAAAGCATCATGGAATGCCTTAAATTTTCTAGGAGAATGCTTGGTCTAGTGTTCTGTGACCATGACAGCAGAGTCACAAGATTCAAAACATGGCCAATAATGTATAAAGTACTGTCTATAACCTCTATTCTCAGAAGATGGGAAGAACAGGGGACTTAAAGATACTCCTTGTATTCGGTTCTAAGGCATTCTGACATATTGTGAAAAGTTGAAGAACCAACCTTTTATGTAACACCCATAATGAATCACAAAACAGCACAAATGTCTAAAGTACCCGTGACTAAATCTTTGTCCTGTGTTTCCATACCTTATGTTCCCTTATTATGCATAAAGTTTTATGTAGATCTCCAGTGTGAGAAGATGACTTAGAACTTTTGTTTTATAGAGGAAAGGCAGAATGTTTAATAGACAGGAATTAAGGGGATACAGATTATTGGGTGCAAAATAAATCTGTGTTGTTATGCCAAATACTACAATGCAAATATTAGAACCTAATGTAGGGTGATTAGTGGACAGTGTGCTTATACATTTATAAATGTATGTTTTTCAAACCCAAATCATCAATATATGGCCAGTCATCTATTCTATATTTAAATACACAAATAGTTCATTAAAGGACTTCAGAATTAGTGACATGTAGAAAAGACCAGTCACTAGCCTATTCTACTTTTGCATGATTAAAATTGACTTATTATTCATATTCTCTGATATACTCAGAGTTAATTAAATGTTTTACCTCTCTTCTTCATAAGTAATAACAAAGAAGCCACTTAAAGCAAATCTGATTATTCTACTAGATAACCCTTCATAATGTAGTTTTTTGTATGTCTGAATCAAGTGTAGTACTTCTTTGAAAAGAAGAAAATACTCTCAACTGAATTGAATCATTAGCATTTCCAACAATTGTATATTTAAAGTATGACAGAAAGTGACATACTGTGACTAGTCACAGTCAGTCATGAAACCACATTATAAAGTGGCCTATCACATTTCAAACCCTTCATTTTGTCATTCTTAGAAGTAGTCTTCTTCCCACAAATAAAGGAGGTGGGGAAAATATCACTGAAACGACATGAGTATCAGTTAGTGCTGACAGACTGAACCTGTCATCACATTCCCTGTAGTGCTGCAGGCTGCAGAGGGTTTGGTGAAAGACCCATGGTGACAGTGGAAGACTTTATATACCCAGATTTTCTGTATATTTTAAATAAATAATTCAGCGTGTTCTGTTGTAAACAGCAATTATTAATCTATGTTAAATATTTAAAGAAAGTATCATATAAATATGTACTACATATGATAACTTATTAACACATATCCATAAAGCTTTAGGAAATGGCTAACTCTGGGTCATTTCTAGTCAAAAATAATTTTCAAAACTGAAAACTGAAACCATGCAGGTAAAGAAAGCTCATCATCCTCTGATCAATAATTTTCTTTTTGCCTCTACATCCTTGTGCCAATAACAGTCTAACAAATTATTATATCATTGTATTTGATTCTGTCACATGTCTTTCCCCCATTGGATTCTCAACCTATTAGCGAGTTGACCCCAGCACAACAACAAGAGATACTTAAGAAGTCTGTTGATTGAATCAATTCTGTTTACTATACCCGTATTAGAAATAAATTTTCCTTAAAATATGTTTTAGCATTTTATGGAATTTTAATAGACATATAGACAAGTGAACATGTAAGTGTACAACTTGATGAATTGCCACAAACTAAACATATACATAACATACATAAAATGCAGAAATATTAAATGTACAACTCAATTTTTATATATGGTTATATATTTTCAATAACCACCAAGATGTAGATACAGAACAGTTCCCACACCACACAACATTCTTCCTGTTTCCCAGTTAGTACGTCTTCAGAGCTAACCAATTATTCTGACTTCTATATTCATAGGTTAGGGGTTTTTTTTGCTCCATTCTTTTTTTTTATTCCATTTTTTTCTTCTCAGGGCTTCTGTTTATATTTTTTTGTATTGAGTTACCCTATGTTTACTAATTTTGTATTCTGCTGTTAAACTCAAGTACTGTATTTTATAGTTCTAAAATATCCATTTGGTTTTTTAAGTCTATTTTAATTCTGTGTTGAAATTCTCAGTGTTCATCAGGTTTTTTTTTTTTCCAGTTTTTTCCTGTATATTTTTTAAAGTATTAATCACAAGTTAAAAAAATATATATATATTGTCCAGGTTTTCCCTGAATTTGCTCTTCTTTTTACCTCTCTTTTGATTTTTGGTCAGATTCTTTAACTCTTCACATATATTGTGATTTATTATTATTATTATATGACTAGACAAAGAACTGTAGAAACTGCAAGTGATATCCTCTACTAGAGAGAGTTTTCCTTTGAGACTGAGGGTCTGCTCACTTTGATTCAATCAGAGCTGGGTTACTAATTTAGTAAGACCCACCTCATCTTGTTCTTCGGGGTATGGCTCCTGGTATTTTTAAGACCCCTAGTGGGTCTCTGTCACCTTAGACCTAAGAGACTACAGTAGTTTCAGTTCTGCCTTTGAAGATTTTGTGCTTAGCTTTTTATCCTTCAGGCCCATGTGTCTTCAAGAGTCATAAAGGGAAATTTTATTTTATTTTTCTTGGTAGGTTCCTTCCTTCTACTGGAACTTTGTCTGCTAAGTGCTGTTAGATGGTGGGAGATTTCACTCCACTTTGCCACCTCAGCCCACCAGTCTCCCTAGTTGCTCCCAGAAGTCATGGTTAGAACCAGCTCTGAATTTGGGTCTTTGCTTGCTTGCAATCCATCATACCAGCCCTACCCAACTGCCAAAACCTCATTTTTTTTTTTTTTTCCCCAACAGTAAAGTCTCTCTGCATGGCCCAAACTAGATCCTCAGCCTATGCTCAGAAAAGGCAAATGACTCCCTTTTTTAAGTTCTTCTGGTCCTCATCTACTCCACAGTTCTTCAATTTTTTAAAAATAAGTTTTAAAGCTTATTTATTTGTCTTTTGAAGCAGTTGCATTGAGAGTATTGGCCAGCATGAACTTTGACATCTTTCACAATGATAATGATAACTTTCCATGTAAAGTTTTGTAGTATAATAGATATCTTTTTCCTTCTGACCTCCCACTTAAGCCCTTATCTGCTCAGAGTGCAGTTTAAGAAATATAAACTTTAGGGCTTCCCTGGTGGCGCAGTGGTTGAGAGTCCACCTGCTGATGCAGGGGACGCGGGTTTGTGCCCCAGTCCGGGAGGATCCTACATGCCGCGGAGCGGCTGGGCCCGTGAGCCGTGGCTGCTGAGCCTGCGCATCCGGAGCCTGTGCTCCGCGGCGGGAGAGGCCACAACAGTGAGGCCCGCATAC
>NW_006774564.1:5323164-5404016 GCF_000442215.2 Lipotes vexillifer | reverse complement strand
TGCTCCGCAAGGGGAGAGGCCACAACAGTGAGAGGCCCGCATACCACAAAACAAAAAAAAAAGGAAAAAAAAAAAAAAAAAAAAAGAAATATAACCTTTAGAAAGATTACAGAAGTAGTGAGTTGTTAATGCACATGTGTGTGTATGTGTGCATGTATGTGTATGAAAATGATTGGAAAATAAAGATCCAACAATTTACCAGCTATCACCATTTGAAGGTGTTCCAAAAGCGTGCCAAATTCCATGCATCAAAATTAAAGTCTTCTCCATCCTCACCATCCACTTCCCCTATAACTTTTGCTTCTCTTCCATCTTTATTGAACAGTGCCCATTGTGGCTATGTAAAGCTAGAAACTTGGGAGGTTATCTCTTTTACCTCTCACATGAAATTTATAAATCAGTCCTGAGATGCTCTTGACTAAAATTGTCTCTCTGTTCCTCCATTAGGGCTTAATCCAAGCTCATTTTCCTTCTTGTCTTCATTACAACAACCTCCCAATGAGTACCCTATTCTACTTTGATCTCCTTCTAGTCATTCTTTCCCAGTATTGCCAGTTATATTTCTAAGATTAAAAAATGGTCACTTTTTGATTTAAACTTTTCTTTATAAATTTATGTTTGTAGGTACAAATACAGTAACTTAGTACATGAGGCGTTTCATAATCTGATTCCCGCCTACTCTCCAGTGTCTCCCTTTTGCCTTATATACCTTATGTACTCCTCACTCCAGAATATAATGATGCCTGCAGTTTCCTAAATGCGTAATGACACTACCACCTCTTCCCTCTACCTGGAATACATTTAAAATTTTCGTATCTGAATAATACCTACTATCCCTTCAAAAGCACCCCCACATACTTGTTGATCCCTCCTGAGTGATAACAGACTCTCCTTTGCTGAACTTCCCAAATACCCCCGTGCATACCACTGTCAAGGCTTTTTATCATTGTAAATCTTTCCATTAAGTGTTTCTCCTACTACCTTGTAAATACTTTGAAAGCAAGAACATTATTTATTTGACTTTATATTCTTGAACCCTATCACAATAAGTATTACAGAGTATTTAAGTTTGTTAAGAGGAATAAGATTGTATTGATGAATAATCTGCAAATTGGTATATTGTGCCTTTATCTTTCCTTCATATTACTGTTTTAAATCAATAATTTAGGCACACTACTGTCAAGAGGAGAGCTTATTATATGAACAACCTATCCTTTTTGTTTACCTTTGAGTTATTCATTTTGCTTTTAACTATTTTCCTTTCCTCAAGATAGTTTTAAGATGTTTTGGTGTACTTGTTTTTTTCAAAAACTTTTAAAGATCAGTATTCCTTAAGACAATTGTTAAATAAACTCTTTTTTTTTTTTTTTTTTTTTTTTGCGGTACGCGGGCCTCTCACTGTTGTGGCCTTTCCCATTGCGGAGCACAGGCTCCAGACGCGCAGGCTCAGTGGCCGTGGCTCACGGGCCCAGCCGCTCCGCGGCATGTGGGATCTTCCCGGACCGGGACACGAACCCGTGCCCCCTGGATTGGCAGGCGGACTCTCAACCAATGCGCCACCAGGGAAGCCCTAAATAAATTCTTTGATTAAGAACCACATAGTTTTTATTATTTCATTTTATATCAGTGTCATTTATTGATAAAAACTGGTCAGTTTTATGGAGGACATTTAGCAAGAACATCTTATTTCTGCAACATTTTATAACAGATTAGCACGTGTTTTCCAAGTGATAATCTGTAATTGGAATTAACAAACAGGTCTTGATTTTAGCCACAAAATTTACGACATAGTCAATGTGAAATATTCATAATTAAAAAAAAAAATTGTTGTGGGCTTCCCTGGTGGTGCAGTGGTTGAGAGTCTGCCTGCTGATGCAGGGGACATGGGTTCGTGCCTGGGTCCGGGAGGATCCCACATGCCACAGAGTGGCTGGGCCTGTGAGCCATGGCCGCTGGGCCTGCACGTCCGGAGCCTGTGCTCCGCAGCGGAAGAGGCCACAACACCATGTACCGCCCAAAAAAAAAAAAAAAAAAAAAAAATTGTCAGGTTTTCTCCTGACCACAGTTTTAATCCTTTATAAAAGTTGAAGTAAATTATGCTTAGCTTTTTTTGCAAAAGATAAAATTCATCTTATTGCATCCTTACTCCTTGACTTTTCACTGAATTAAATATTAGAAGCTGGTGACAAACTAAACTGATTGCCATCTGCTCTGATGCCAGAATTTCAAAATTGTGACAACAATGTCATATCACATTATAAAGACTGATAAATTTGGGGAAAATTAAATAGCGTAAAAAGAAGTATTGAAACAATTAGTAAATGTGCTAGCGAACATTTTTAAAATATGAAAGGTAAATGGATCTTGGCTTTAAGTATGATACAGTTTTAATTTCTTGATTTTCTCTTCAATGAAAACACAAATGTGTTCATGTTTTATTGCAGTAGCATTTTAATCAAAATAAAATGTTTCTCTATGGCAATAGATTTGTTCTCTCTATATAGCCTTCTATGTGATATGATTTCAGGCCCTACATCTCAATAATAATTGGTCCACACAAGGGAACAGACCTGGATTTAAGCTTGATGGCCGTAAAGGAAAAACAAACAAACAAAGAAACAACAACAAAAAAAACTTGTACCAGTTAAAGTAAAGATTATTACTGATAAATATTACTATTATTACTTTTTTAATGTTTTGGCCACGTTATGTGGCATGTGGGATCTTAGTTCCCCGAACAGGGATCGAATCTGCACCCCCTGCATTGGAAGTGCAGGGTCTTAACCACTGTACTGCCAGGGAAGTCCCCTGATAAATATTATAATGTTGTATAAATGGACTGTAGCATGTACTAAGAGATACTACGCAAGTATGGTCAGTCATGGTTCATTAGTTTTAACTTCAGAGGCGCTCTCGTACCCAACACGTAACATGAATAAGACACAGAGTGTTTAATGCCAAATCACATATAAAATCACAGAGTGAAAAAGTCAACTTTGAAATAGACATTGATTAGTATATCAAAAAATGAAATACAGGAAGTAGATTCTTCAGGTCTGTAGTTGCCAATGATACAGGATATCTCTATAGGATTTGATGAACCTGCAAAGTCATTGTTCATTTTAAAATACATGTAGATCAATGTAGATCACTTTTTATGAAATCATTTTAATTATTTAATGTTAATATTTTAATAAACTATATTGTAAACTGAAATTACAATAATCTGTCTTTAGCATTTAATATTTTACTATGAAAAATGTAAAGTATTATATTTCCCATAGGGTTATACTGATAACATAGTACTGCACTGTATATTAGCTAACCCAGAAAAAAACCCCACAGCTGATCAACAAATTTTTGAGAGAAATAAATGGTGCTGGTTTTGTCACTAAGTTTTGGGGGGGAATATTTATACAATAAAAGTTAACTGATATAATTCAGATTAAAAACAGATTAATCACAATAAAATGTAATCAGATTATGAAATAATTTCCATAAACAACATGCACCAATAAATTTGAAGACATAGATAAAATGGAAACATTCCTAGAAAATGTGAAGTGCCAAACTATCATAAAGGAAATAGAAATATTAAGAAACCTATAATGAGTAAATAAATACAAATCAACCTAGGCCAAGATGATTGTAAACCTGAACTCTATGAAATGTCAAGTAAATTTGTTCCAGAAAGTACAAAAATCGCAAAACTCAACTATTCATTTTATACAGTAAGTATAACCTTGACACTATAACCAGACAAACATAGTGTGAGGGGAAAAATACTGATTTCCTTTATTAATATAAATGAAAAAAATCCAAATATAAATTAAAAAGTTTTACATCATGATCAAGCAGGATTTATCCCAGGAACTGAAAAAATGGTTGTATAAATTATTCATATAAATGTGGCTATATATAATTATGTTTATGTAGTCTCACTAATGTAAGCATATCAATTCTCTGGAGGAAAAAAATCACATCATAATCTCAATATTTGTAGAGAAGTATCATCTGAAAATTTTCAAAAAGTAATTAAGATTTAAAATTCTAAAACTATAAGGTAGAGAACAGAGTTTCCTACTGTACAACAAAACTCAATTATTGGGGATAACATAGACGCATTTTAGTTAAGACCAGGAATAAAACATAGATTCCCACTGCCTGTTTGCTATTCTTTACAATATTGGATGTCCTGTTTAACACTTTAATTAAAGAGAAATATAAATTATTACATTAGTTTCCCAGGGCTGCCATATCAAAGTGGCACTACAAACTAGGTGGCATAAACAGTAAAAGGTTATTGTTTTACCATTCTGGAGGCTAGAAGTCTTAGAAGGTGTTGGCAAGGTTAATTCCTCCTGAGGGCAGTGAGGAAAAATCTATTCCATTTCTCTGCCCAAGATTTTGGTGGAAATCTTTGACATTTCTTGGCTTGTAGAAGTATCACCCTTCCGCCTTTATCTGCACATAGTGTTCAACTGTGTGTCTGTCTCCAAATTTCCTCTTTTTACAAGGACACCAGCCATTTTGGATTAGGGCCTAATGACCTCATCTTAACTAATTACATCTGCAAAGACGCTGTTTCCAAGTAAGCTCACATTCTGAGGTAGTGGGGTTTAACATTTAAATTTGGGGCGGGGGGACACAGTTCAACCCATAACAATGCTATAAATTTTATATATAAAAGAAATAACAGATCTATATATAGAATAAGAGAGTTCTCTAAGTTTGCCAGATTTCAGGTGTTATCATCTAGGTACCATAGTTTGACACAAGGATATAAGTTGATACTTGTTCTGGGAGGTACGGCCCAGGGAAGGAAAGGTGAAGAGTAATGGAAGTGAGGCAAGAAAAATTGTGAATCATTGCTTTTTCATTTTTCTTTCACAAGAAGTGACAAAAAGAGAGGGCAGTTTGGACACTGGACATGCTGTCTGCTCAGCATGGTGGGATTTTTAGAAACTTTGCAGCTAGAAGTTTATCTTGGTGCATTCCACACAAGAGATAAAAGAGGTGGGATTTCTTACTAGTTACCTCTCATCTGAGGTATCCCACTGATCAATGTTCAGCCTTTGGAAACAGAGGTTTTCGCAGTTCTGATTTGCATATCTGGCAAAATAGCTATTTTATATAACAATAATCTGATATGATAGTCCTTTAGGCAGCAAGATTATAATTAGATTCACTTATTAAAATGGGTAAATACTCCAGTTGCAAGGTTTAAATTATTGTATTCACTGTATAAATGTTATTTAAATTTGTATGTTCCATGCATTTTATGCTATTTCATATACTAGTATTCAAATATTGCCAGAACATTATAAAACCATAATAAAGATTTATTTTAAACTTCTATTTGTGAAAACCATACTGAGTAGTTATTAAACCTGAAAAAAAGTAATCTCCTCTTATAATCTCCCTTTGTGGTGTGAATTAGCTTTTTAACCATTGCTGAAAAGCTTTCTGATACTGTATTTTTAATTCTTTAATTATTAGAGAATATTCTCTGAGTGGGATGCCAATGAGGGATATTCTTTGGACTGTGATGGTAATAGGCAAAGAAATAATATCACAGGTGTTTAGGCCAAGGCTGCTTTACTATTGCATTATAAATTACTTTTTTAGTTGTCATTGGATACTCCCTTTACCTATTAACATTAAAAAATTTCTAGAAATACTAAATTGTACAACCACTAATCCTTTTTGTAAACTATATTACCAGTATGAATAGAGAAAAAGCAATAGTAATATTGTTTTAATATTGAAAACAATATTACTAGTGAGCATCTAGTTCAAAGAGGGATTTCTAAATATACTACTGTATTCCTCAGACTACATCCTATTGTTTTAAGTATGTTATACATAATCCTCATGCTTCTTTAAATATTCATATCTAGGGATAGAGAGATTTTAAAAGGAATAATTGATATATTCTGCATCATTCATCAGATATTTTTGATAGGGGTATTATTTTGAAAATGTCTAAGCATTCCTTTAACCTTTAATCTGCTGTAGTCTTTTTTATGACACCTGTTGTCATCTTGCAGTTATTACCTAAAATAAAACAAACACTTAAATGAAATAGTGTGCATACTTTGAGTCTGATCTGTCTATTGCCAAAAGCAGTGGTCCAAAGTGATCAGTTTCTTTAGTTCTTTGTTTCCAGAAAACATAAAAATACAAGATGAAGCTGTGTTTCAATTAAATATCAAAGAAAATCAAAGTCATTAGATTAGTGTAGGCCACACAGGGTTCTTATGAAGAAACTTTTGAAAAGAGTGTCATGATAAATCCCCTAAAATATATTGACTTTGCCAGCCTTAGTTCACATGGCAGATCTTCCATTCTGCAACCAGACTGTTTCATGTAGAGATTAACCCAGTGATCCTGCACTTGAAAGAGAATGCTCTAGGACTTAATTTATATTCAAGCCTCACTGTTCTTTGGGGAGAGGCTAGGTAATCCATACAAATTGCCAAGTGATCAAACCAAGAGCAGAAATGTAAATGACAAAACTGTCACTGATTTAACTACTTCTGGAAACAAAACTGAAGGGAAATTGTTTAAAATAAATATGCTACTGTGAGCTCTTTAAAAAAATTATGACTGAAAAGAATACAACATTCTCATGAAAACATGGAAATCTTTGGCTATTAACTATTTCCTGGCCATAGCCACTGACTAGAAGGCCGCCTAATATTTAACGTTTGTAATTAGGGTTAAATGTTTATATATTTATTAAAAAACTGTAGTCTATTGTTTTGAAAACATTGTATGGGAAAAAACTTTCCTTAATAAAACAATGAGAAAACGATAGCATATTGTATCAATGCAATATGAAATGTATGACTTCATTAAATGAAACTCCTTTATAACAGGTCTATAAAATAATTATACTGTATCTATTTAATATACAAAATACATAGATACAGGGAAATAATTATCCAATTTTATAAAATGATATCTTAAAGCATGTAAAGTTGAAATTATATGAATTATATAAAATGAAAAAAGTAGTTGATGTTGAAAATCTTAGTATGTGAGTAGATTGCCATATCTCCAAATACATATGTAAACAAAACACTTCTTTCTAAATATCACTTTTATGTGACACATACTTCAATACTAAAATTTCTCATTAAAAAACTTAAAAAACATGGGCTTCCCTGGTGGCACAGTGGTTGAGAGTCCGCCTGCCGATGCAGGGGACACGGGTTCGTGCCCCGGTCCGGGAAGATCCCACATGCCGCGGAGCAACTGGGCCTGTGAGCCATGGCCGCTGAGCCTGCGTGTCCGGAGCCTGTGCTCTGCAATGGGAGAGGCCGCAACAGTGAGAGGCCCGCGTACTGCCAAAAAAACCACAAAACTTAAAAAGCACATTCTGTCATTCATAAACTTTGAGAACACATGTGCCAGGTATATCTGAATGTTTCAAAATTATAGAAAATGAATGGGATACTCCATTAATGAGCCTAAAATATAGTGGGACAGATTTTCACATGATGATCCACAATCAAAGGAATGATCAAATAATTGGTATCAAAATGATATAAACAATGTGGTAATAGTAATGGTGAGTAGAATTCCAGGCTGAGGGAATGTTGCACAGAGAAAGGAAAGCTATTCTTACATTCTGGATTTAAGGGTAGCTGGAGACTAGAGTGTAAGTTTGTATCTATGTATACATAACGGTGTCATATGTGTCTATGGAAGTGGAATTGTAATGGCCTGCAGAGTTAAAACATATAATTGAAGCTATGGTTACTTTCTGTAAACCAGCTCCTACAAAAAGCATGCCAAGTTGCCATCCTCATCACATTACAGCTATACCACGTTGAACAATAGATTCTCACGTCTGCTGAACAACATGGATCCTGCTTTGCTATGTTAGCCACATCTCCATTTTCTCAGAAGCTGTATCTGAGCAGTTCATCCAAAGGTGCCATGACTAATTTGTGTATGGATAGGAGATAAACACAGTAGAATAATAGGTCACTCTTTCTTGTTCTGTGAATCTGTAAGTCATGTCTGTATGTAGCAGGACAAGGCCAGAGCTTCTCATGTTCACCAACTGGTAGACATCCAGACAATTGTTAAAACAAATTAGATGGAAATAAGGCTGTGGTATTTGAAATGGAAAACTAGATAATTTTCTTGATATCTCTATTATATAAAGTTCTAAAAAAATTCTTAAATAGCACGTATTTACCTGGTTACTAATAGAATGAATTTAGAGTATTACAGATTCATGGGATCTAGGTATGTTTGTTTTATTGTGGAAATGTAGAGGAAGAACATTTAAGTTCAGCAGAAATTAGTAAATTATAGTTCTCCAAGGTATAACCTCATTCCCTACCACTGAAGAAGTTCTGATAAAAGTAAGAAGCTTGGGCTTCCCTGGTGGCGTGGTGGTTGAGAGTCTGCCTGCCGATGCAGGGGACAGTCCGGGAAGATCCCACATGCCGCGGAGCGGCTGGGCCCATGAGCCATGGCCGCTGAGCCTGCGCGTCTGGAGCCTGTGCTCCACACCAGGAGAGGCCGCAACAGAGAGGCCTGTGTACTGCAAAAAAAAAAAAAAAGTAAGAAGCTTGATCATTTTTCTGTCATTACCATCTCTTTCAGTCCTGCCTTAATGAATTTTTGCATAGGCTTTTCTTCTCTCAAACATTTACTGATTATATTTTGTAATCTCCTAATTACATGATTTGGCTTGAGAAAAATATTTTAAAATTTGAAGTTATACAATTATGAATTAACAGATTTGATATTATTTCAAGCTTTGTATAGATTGTATCCGTATGTTACATTTTACAATCTTCTATATAGGGTATACATGAAAAAAATCCTTGCTGCTACTAGAGTTGCCCATACAATAAGCAATTTAGTCACAAATCAATGTTTCCATGTTTCTAACTCTGAGCATCTACCCTTGAGCCTCACAGTCAAAACTACAAATACACATTAGGTTCTCCAGTCTTTTGAAACAAGAGTGGTTTGATCATTCATTAAAAAACAGTTTAGTAGCTTATTGTGAGATAGGCACTGTTCAGGCTAATGGGGAACTATAAATAAATGGGGTATGCAATAGTTCTGTCCTTACTAAACTTACCTTCTAAAGGGGAAGAAATCGATTTCCCTTTTGTTCTTCCTACACTATTGTGGTGTCTGTGGGGGTATACCTCTGTGTAGACATAGAGAGATGGATAGATAGACAGATAGACTGATTGAAATAATGTCCAGTTTCTGTAGGCTGTTTCATCCAATAATATTTCAATAGGACATTTTGGATTATGTAACATAAATTGTGGAGCCTATTTTAAACTACCGTTTGCTTGCTTTATTTGTAGCGTCTTCCTGTCTCAATCTGTGCTGCATGGTTATTTTGTTATACCTCAGCTGCTCTGCTCTGCTGCTGTCTATATTCTTGGGTCCCTAAGTTTCTCCCACATTGACATCAACTCAGTTGCCCTTGAAAAGCCACAGCCTTCCTATCACCTCTCAACATTATTCACATTCATTTGCCATCAAAAAAGTATTTTCAACTGGTCTATATAGGTTGTCATTCCTCTCAGACTAATGTTTAGACACTATTAAAATTCTCTGTCTTTTTAGCTCTCAGTAGTGTGGAACTAAGACTTATTGATCTTCAGATTGCGATCTTGTCCAGTTTAATTTGTGTTTATTCACTAAAAAAGTGAAATTAAGATCAATTACTTTGGAAAATTAATATGAGCCCCCAAATATATAATTATAGAAACATTTGAAACATGTCAATTTCTGAAATCATCTACTGAAAATATGAAAATAATGTGCAACTCTACTATGCTTACAAGAAAAAGACATACATAAACCCTTTAAATCCCTCAAAATGAGAAGCAAACCCCTCAAAATTGTATCAGTAAAATTTGTAACTTCTCATGATGTGTTTAGAAACAGATAGAAATTCAGATGGTTTTGTTAGTTTTTGTAGTATTGTATATGTGTTGAATTAATTAAAACAAAATTAAGTATAATATGTATAAAATATAATACAGTGGTAAATATTGATTTATAAGGAACCTAATGTTAAGGCTAAGATCTATTGTTTATAAATAATTCAAACAACCAATGTTGCCATCACTGCTGTTGTCTCTAAATGTAATTGAAGGTCAGATGGTAATACAGATTAATTGAGTTACTTATATATTTCTGTCCTTTCCTTCACATTTAAGATTTTACCAAGATAGAAACCATGACAGATTCAGTCACACTTCTATACACTGTAATTAGCATGGTGTCTGAGTCCATGAAAGGAGCTTAGTAGATATTCAGTAAATGAATGACAAAATAAATAAATTTGGTTATGTTTGTAAAATAAAATATAATCAATATAAATTTGGAGCATTTATATAAAAATATGAAAAGAAGTATAGGTATGTGGTATTATGTCAATAGTTTTATTGAGAATTCCATGTGCATTTGCTTTCTAGAGAAACTCGGGATACAAAATGTTTAGGTACAGGGCTTCCCTGGTGGCGCAGTGGTTGAGAGTCCACCTGCCGATGCAGGGGACACGGGTTCGTGCCCCGGTCTGGGAAGATCCCACATGCCGCGGAGCGGCTGGGCCCGTGAGCCATGGCCACTGGGCCTGCGCATCCGGAGCCTGTGCTCCGCAACGGGAGAGGCCACAACGGTGAGAGGCCCCCATACGGCAAAAAAAAAAAAAAAAAAAAAAACCCAAAATGTTTAGGTACATAATTTGGTTAGAAGCATACGCTCATTCCAGAGTCTCATAGAGACCTTTTATCTAAAGTCATAACATATAAACAAATGGGAAATAAACCCCTGGTGCTACTGGTATAAAGTGAAGTAACTCACCTGACACTGAAACAGATGCAGGGCATGAGCAGAGAAGAGGTAGCTTATGTGCCTATGTGTCTGTCAGTCTGTGGGAGGCACTAGGAAGGTAAATAAAAGATAATAAAGTTGTTTGCTTACTCACACCCTTGGTGTCACTTGTAGTTAAACAAGTTTAATTTTCATTTCTTTAACAAAGGGGTTCATGTTTGGTCAAAGAGGAAAAAAAGGTAAATTGCTAATAAAACTCTACATTCTAGAATCTTTTGTACATATTCATAATCACTGAGCAAAATTATCTAAGGACAAGGATTTTACTAATTGTGTACCTGAAAAACAAGTCATCGGTAAACAGACAATGACTGAAAAGAGGCATTTTTCCTTCTTTATTAGCTATGGATTAAGCTGTAGGTTGATATGGAGACAGAGATTATTATCAATTAAATACTGAACAATGACTGAAGAAGACTATTATGTTTTCCAGATGATGATCCTTACCACACAATTTTTAAAAATATGTAGGCAATTTTTATTTAACATCAATTCATTAAATATCATTTGTGCATGAAGATGCTGATGTCACAAAAGGGCCTAGAAAAGACAAGTATTTAATAAGAGTTTATTCCAATCTTGAAATTTTTGAATAGAGCAATAAGAATAAGTATGCACTCAGGAATTTTAATGCACAATGATGTGTTATTTGACATTCAAGAATCCTTTGAACCCATGAATCAAGTCATTTTCATGACTAGCTTAATAATTTTCTTTGAACTGCATGGCTATTTTTAAGCAATTACAAAACCCAGGGAGCAGAATAGCAGAAAATTATCAAAAAATTAGAAAAGCCTTTATATTAAGGTAGGTTATAATCTAAATAATAACATTTAAAAAAAAAGAAACTTTGGTCCTCCAAAGTAAGACTTCTACAACTTGTGGCAGATGTCTAAAAGTCTATTAAGCTGGAGTCATAGTTTTCTTCTCAAAGTATTCACTCTACATCAGGAGATAAATCATTGATATATAATATATGCACTTGAAGAAACTAAAGGAAGACTTGATCGAAAATAAAGAATTAGGGTCCTCATAGGTGAATGGGATTTCCCAGGTAGAATGTGTAGAGCTGGAAGAGAGGAAGCAGAGAGCTGAGGAACCTCAACACGAGATGACCACAATAAACTGATTTGGCCACATTAAATTACTGATAAAATTCATATATATATTTGTTCAAATCACAACTCTGCCCCCCCCAAATAATAATACTTTATATTAAGATGAATGCTGATATTAAATGTACATCTATGATGTGTAAATACAAGATTAGGTGTTAATGTTAGTTAATGTTCTTCATTTACAGAAACAACAAACACTTCAAAGTATTCTTGTTACAAAAGTTGATCAGACCTTAATATGATTTATGTATGGCATGAGTACTAATATAATCTTTTTGCTATATTTAAGAGTTTACCTTTTTCTTAATATCTATTGAACTAATCACCAAATTAGAATTTTACTTAAAATAATTGTTTTATTAGAAATAATAAAGTAATTTAAAATATGACTCAGAAGCATTTAATAATCTCTATTATACGTTTAAGAACTATATTAAAAGTCATGAATAAAATGGCATATGTGATACATATGCAATGTGTATTTACTTTTTTCTAAATATGGAAACTAACTTGTTACTCTATAATCATTACTTTTTGGAAGAAAGGTTTTTACAATTGAATACAATTTCATTAAAAGCAGGAAGTATGTAATTTGTCACCGTTCAATTGAGAAATTCCAATTAAAGCCAAAAGTCAGTAATTAAAAATCTATTTTAGTTTCAGTAAGATTTAGTAGCCTAATGTGGCTGATTCATTATGTGTTTGGTTTTAATTTAAATGTATTCCTTTAAATTATATACTTTGCACTTACACTATAGTTTTTCACCAGATCCATTTTAGATCATTTTGAGGAGTATGTTCTACCGGTGTTTGGGGGTCATTGGCTACATATTTCCAGTTCTTCTCCCTCTAGTCACATGTTAGATGTGCATTTTTTTGACTTTCTTGTTTTTTTCTTAACATCTTTATTGGAGTATAATTGCTTTACAGTGGTGTGTTAGTTTCTGCTTTAAAAAAAAGTGAATCAGCTATACATATACATATATCCCCATATCGCTTCCCACTTGCATCTTCCACCCTCACACCCTCCCTATCCCACCCCGCTAGGTGGTCAAAAAGCAGCGAGCTGATCTCCTTGTGCTATGCGGCTGCTTTCCACTAGCATCTATTTTACATTTGGTAGTGTATATATGTCCATGCCACTCTCTCACTTTGTCCCAGCTTACTCTTCCCCCTCCCTATGTCCTCAAGTCCATTTTCTAGTACGTCTGTGTCTTTATTCCCATCTTGCCCCTAGGTTCTTCATGACCTGTTTTTTTTGTTGTTGTGACAGATTCTAGGTCCATCCACCTCACTACAAATAACTCAATTTCATTTCTTTTATGGCTGAGTAATATTCCATTGTATATATGTGCCACATCTTCTTTATCCATTCATCTGTCAATGGACACTTAGGTTGCTTCCATGTCCTGGCTATTGTAAATAGAGCTGCAGTGAACATTGTGATACATGACTCTTTTTGAATTATGGTTTTCTCAGGGTATACGCCCACTAGTGGGATTGCTGGGTCGTATGGTAGTTCTATTTTTAGTTTTTTAAGGAACCTCCATACTGTTCTCCATAGTGGCTGTATCAATTTACATTCCCACCAACAGTGAAAGAGGCTCCCCTTTTCTCCACACACTCTCCAGCGTTTATTGTTTATACATTTTTTGATGATGGCCATTCTGACTGGTGTGACATGATATCTCATTGTAGTTTTGATTTGCATTTCTCTAGTGATTAATGATGTTGAGCATTCTTTCATGTGTTTGTTGGCAATCTGTATATCTTCTTTGGAGAAGTGTCTGTTTAGGTCTTTTGCCCATTTTTGGATTGGGTTTGTTTTTTTGATATTGAGCTGCATGAGCCTTTGTAAATTTTGGAGACTAATCCTTTGTCACTTGCTTCATTTGCAAATATTTTCTCATTCTGAGGGTTGTCTTTTCCTCTTGTTTATGGTCTCCTTCGATGTGCAAAAGCTTTTAAATTTCATTAGGTCGCATTTCTTTATTTTTGTTTTTATTTCCATTTCTCTAGGAGGTGGGTCAAAAAGGATCTTGCTGTGATTTATATCATAGAGTGTTCTACCTATGTTTTCCTCTAAGAGTTTGATAGTGTCTGGCCTTACATTTAGGTCTTTAATCCATTTTGAGTTTATTTTTGTGTATGGTGTTAGGGAGTGTTCTAATTTAATTCTTTTACATGTAGCTGTCCAGTTTTCCTAGCACCACTTATTGAAGAGGCTGTCTTTTCTCCATTGTATATTCTTGCCTCCTTTATCAAAGATAAGGTGACCATATGTGCATGGGTTTATCTCTGGTCTTTCTATCCTATTTCATTGATCTATTTTCTGTTTTTGTGCCAGTACCATACTGTCTTGATTACTGTAGCTTTGTAGTACAGTCTGAAGTCAGGGAGCCTGATTCCTCCAGCTCCGTTTTTCTTTGCCAGATTGCTTTGGCTATTTGGGGTCTTTTGTGTTTCCATACAAATTGTGAAATTTTTTGTTCTTTTTCTGTGAAAACTTCCATTGGTAGTTTGATAGGGATTGCATTGAATCTGTAGATTGCTTTGGGTAGTAGAGTCATTTTCACAATATTGATTCTTCCAGTCCAAGAACATGGTATATCTCTCTGTCTATTTGTATCATCTTTAATTTCTTTCATCAGTGTCTTATAGTTTTCTGCATACAGGTCTTTTGTCTCCTTAGGTAGGTTTATTCCTAGGTATTTTATTCTTTTTGTTGCAGTGGTAAATGGGAATGTTTTCTTAATTTCACTTTCAGATTTTTCATCATTAGTGTATAGGAATGCAAGAGATTTCTGTGAATTAATTTTGTATCCTGCTACATTACCAAATTCATTGATTAGCTACTGTAGTTTTCTGGTAGCCTGTTTAGGATTCTCTATGTAGAGTATCATGTCATCTGCAAACAGTGACAGCTTTACTCTTTGTTTTCCGATTTGGATTCTTTTTATTTCTTTTTCTTCTCTGATGGCTGTGGCTAAAATTTCCAAAACAATGTTGAATAATAGTGGTGAGAATGGGCAACTTGTTCCTGATCTTAGTGGAAATGGTTTCAGTTTTAAACCATTGAGGAAGATGTTGACTGTGGGTTTGTCTTATATAGCCTTTATTATGTTGAGGGTTTTTATCATAAATCGGTGTTGAATTTTGTCGAAAGCTTTTTCTGTATCTATTGAGATGATCATATTTTTTTGTTTGTTTTTGTTTTTGTTTTTGCGGTTCGTGGGCCTCTCACTGTTGTGGCCTTTCCAGTTGCGGAGCACAGACTCCGGACGCGCAGGCTCAGCGGCCATGGCTCACGGGTCCAGCTGCTCTGCGGCATGTGGGATCCTCCCAGACCTGGGCATGAACCCGTGTCCCCTGCATCGGCAGGAGGACTCTCAACCACTGCCCCACCAGTGAAGCCCGATCATATGGTTTTTATTCTTCAAATTGTTAATATGATGTGTCACATTGATTGATTTGTGTATATTGAAGAATCTTTGGATTCCTGGGATAAACCCCATTTGATCATGGTGTATGATCCTTTTAATGTGCTGTTGGATTCTGTTTGCTAGTATTTTGTTGAGGATTTTTGCATCAATGTTCATCAGTGATACTAGCCTGTAGTTTTGTTTTTTGTGTGACATCTTCATCTGGTTTTGGTATCAGGGTGATGATGGCCTCATAGAATGAGTTTGGGAGTGTGCCTCCCTCTGCTATATTTTGGAAGAGTTTGAGAAGGATAGGTGTTAGCTCTTGTCTAAATGTTTGATAGAATTTGCCTGTGAAGCCATGTGGTCCTGGGCTTGTGTTTGTTGGAAGATTTTAAACCACAGTTTCAATTGTAGTGCTTGAGATTGGCCTGTTTATATTTTCTATTTCTTCCTGGTTCAGTCTTGGCAGGTTGTGCATTTCTAAGAATTTGTCCATTTCTTCCAGGTTGTCCATTTTATTGGCATAGAGTTGCTTGTAGTAATCTCTCATGATCCTTTGTATTTCTGCAATGTCAGTTTTTACTTCCCCTTATTTATTTCTAATTCTTTTGATTTGAGTCTTCTTCCTTTTTTTCCTGATGAGTCTGGCTAATGGTTTATCAATTTTGTTTATGTTCTCAAACAACCAGCTTTTAGTTTTATTGTTCTTTGCTATTTTTTCCTTCATATCTTTTTCATTTATTTCTGATCTGATCTTTATAATTTCTTTCCTTCTGCTAACTTTGGGTATTTTGTTTGTTTGTTTGTTTGTTTTTGCGGTACACGGGCCTCTCACTGTTGTGGACTCTCCCGTTGCGGAGCATAGGCTCCAGACACACAGGCTCAGCGGTCATGGCTCATGGGCCCAACCGCTCTGCGGCATGTGGGATCTTCCCGGACTGGGGCACGAACCCGTGTCCCCTGCATCGGCAGGTGGACTCTCAACCCCTGCGCCACCAGGGAAGCCCTAACTTTGGGGTTTTTTGTTCTTCTTTCTCTAATTGCTTCAGGTGTAAGGTTAGGTTGTTTATTTGAGATGTTTCTGGTTTCTTAAGGTAGGATTGTATTGCTATAAACTTCCCTCTTAGAACTGCTTTGCTGCATCCCATAGGTTTTGGGTCATCGTGTTTTCATTGTCATTTATTCCTGGGTATTTTTTTTTTTTTCTTGCGTTATGCGGGCCTCTCACTGTTGTGGCCTCTCCCATTTGCGGAGCACAGGCTCCAGACGCGCAGGCTCAGCGGCCATGGCTCACGGGCCCAGCCGCTCCGCGGCATGTGGGATCTTCCCGAAACGGGGCACGAACCCGCGTCTCCTGCATCGGCAGGCGGAATCTCAAGCACTGTGCCACCAGGGAAGCCCCTGGGTATTTTTTGATTTCCTCTTTGATTTCTTCAGTGATCTCTTGGTTATTAAGTTGTCTATTATTTATCCTCCATGTGTTTGTATGTTTTACAGATTTGTTTCCTGTTATTGATATCTAGTCTCATAGCATTTTGGTCGGAAAAGGTACTTGATACAATTTCAATTTTCCTAAATTTACCAAGGCTTGATTTGTCACCCAAGATATGATCTATCCTAGAGAATGTTCCATGAGCACTTGAGAAGAAAGTGTATTCTGTGGTTTTTGGATGGAATGTCCTATAAATATCAGTTAAGTCCCTCTCGTTTAATGTATCATTTAAAGCTTGTGTTTCCTTATTTATTTTCATTTTGGATGATCTGTCCGTTGGTGAAAGTGGGGTGTTAAAGTCCCCTACTATGATTGTGTTACTGTTGATTTCCCCTTTTATGGCTGCTGGTATTTGTCTTATGTATTGAGGTGCCCCTATTTTGGGTGCATAAATATTTACAATTGTTATATCTTCTTCTTGGATTGATACTGTGATCATTATGTAGTGTCCTTCTTTGTCTTTTGTAATAGTCTTTGTTTTAAAGTCTATTTTGTCTGATAGGAGAATTGCTACTCCAGCTTTCTTTTGATTTCCATTTGCATGGAATATCTTTTTGATCCCCTCACTTTCAGTCTGTATGTGTCCCTAGGTCTGAAGTGGGTCTTTTGTAGACAGCATATATAGGGCTCTTGTTTTTGTATCCATTCAGCCACTCTGTGTCCTTTGGTGGGAGCATTTAGTCCATTTACATTTAAGGTAATTATCGATATGTATGTTCTTATTACCATTTTCTAAATTGTTTTGTGTTTGTTATTGTAGTTCTTTTCCTTCTTTTGTGTTTCCTGCCTAGAGAAGCTCCTTTAGCATTTGTTGTAGAGCGGGTTTGGTGGTGCTGAATTCTCTTAGCTTTTGCTTGTCTGTAAAGGTTTTAATTTCTCCGTCAATTCTGAATGAGATCCTTGCTGGGTAAAGTAATCTTGGTTTTAGGTTTTGCCCTTTCATCTCTTTAAATATGTCCTGCCACTGCCTTCTCTCTTGCAGAGTTTCTGCTGAAAGGTCAGCTGTTAACCATATGCAGATTCCCTTGTATGTTTTTTGTTGTTTTTCCCTTGCTGCTTTTAATATTTTTTCTTTGTATTTGATTTTTGATACTTCGATTAATGTATGTCTTGGCGAGTTTTTCCTTGAATTTTTCCTGTATGGGACTCTCTGTGCTTCCTGGACTTGATTAACTGTTTTCTTTCCCATACTAAGGAAGTTTTCAACTATAATCTCTTCAAATATTTTCTCAGTCCCTTTCTTTTTCTCTTTCTCTTCTGGGACCCCTATAATTTGAATGTTGGTACATGTAATGTTGTTGCAGAGGTCTCTGAGACTGTCCTCATTTCTTTACATTCTTTTTTCTTTATTCTTCTCTGCAGTGGTTATTTCCACTATTTTGTCTTCCAGGTCCCTTATCCGTTCTCCTGTCTCAGTTATTCTGGTATTGATTCCTTCTTGAAAATTTTAAATTTCATTTATTGTGTTGTTCATCATTGCTTGTTTGCTCTTTAGTTCTTCTAGGTCCTTGTTAAACGTTTCTTGTATTTTCTCCATTCATTTCCAAGATTTTGGATCATCTTTACTATCATTATTCTGAATTCTTTTTCAGGTATACTGCCTATTTCCTCGTCATATTTTAGGTCTGGCGGGTTTCTACTTTGCTCCTTCATCTGCTGTATGTTTTTCTGTCTTTTCATTTTGCTTAACTTACTGTGTTTGGGGTCTCCTTTTCGCAGGCTGCAGGTTCGTAGTTCCTATTGTTTTTGGTGTCTTCCCCCAGTGGGTAAGGTTGGTTCAGTGGGTTGTGTAGGCTTCTTGGTGGAGGGGACTAGTTTCTGTGTTTTGGTAGATGAGGCTGGATCTTGTCTTTCTGGTGGGCAGATCCACGTCTGGTGGTGTGTTTTTGGGTGTCTGTGACCTTATTATGATTTTAGGTAGCCTCTCTGCTAATGGGTAGGGTTGTGTTCCTCTCTTTCTAGTTGTTTGGCATAGGGTGTTCAGCATTGTAGCTTGCTGGTCCTTTAGTGGAGCTGGGTCTTGGTGTTGAGATGGAGATCTCTAGGAGATTTTCGCCATTTGATATTATGTGGCATTGGGGGGTCTCTGGTGGACCAGTGTCCTGAACTGGGCTCTCCTATGTCAGAGGCACAGCCCTGACACCCGGCTGGAGCACCAAGACCCTGTCATCCACACAGCTCAATGTAAAAGGGAGAAAAAATAAATAAATAAATAAAATGAAATAAAATAGTTACTAAAATAAAAAATAATTATTTAAAAAAATTTCCAAATAATTATAATAAAAAGAAAGAAGAGAGCAACGAAACCAAAAAAAAAATCCACCAGTGATAACAATTGCTTAAAACTATACTAAAAACAACAACAACAAAAAAAAAAAGCGGACAGATAGAACCTTAGGACAAATGGTAAAAGCAAAACTATACAGACACAATCACACACAGAAGCATACACATACACACTCACGAAAAGAGAAAAAGGGCAAAAAATATATATATATCCTTGCTCCCCAAGTCTACCTCCTCAATTTGGGATGATTCATTGTCTATTCAGGTATTCCACAGATGCAGGGTACATCACGTTGATTGTGGAGATTTAATCCGCTGCTCCTGAGGCTGTTGGGAGAGATTTCCCTTTCTCTTCTTTGTTTGCACAGCTACTGGTGTTAGTCTTTGGATTTGACCCTGCCTTTGCATGTAGGTTGCCTGAGGGCATCTATTCCTGCTAAGACAGGATGGGGTTAAAGGAGCAGCTGATTCGGGGGCTCTGGCTCACTCAGGCCAGTGGGGAGGTAGGATACAGAATGTAGGGTGAGCCTATGGCCGGCGGCAGAGGCTGGCGTGATGTTTAGACAGCCTGAGGCGCGCTGTGTGTTCTCCCGGGGAAGTTGTCCCTGGATCCCGGGACCCTGGCAGTGGCGGGCTGCACAGGCTCCCGGGTGGGAAGGTGTGGATAGTGACCTGTGCTTGCCCACAGGCTTCTTGGTGGCTGCAGCAGCAGCCTTAGCGTCTCATGCCCATCTCTGGGGTCCACGCTGTTAGCCGCGGCTCGCGCCCGTCTCTGGAGCTCCTTTAAGCGGTGCTCTTAATCCCCTCTCCTCACGCACCAGGAAACAAAGAGGGAAGAAAAAGTCTCTTGCCTCTTCGGCAGCTCCAGACCTTTTACTGGACTCCCTGCTGGCTAGCTGTGGCGCACTAACCCCTTTCAGGCTGTGTTCACGCTGCCAACCCCAGTCCTCTCCCTGGGATCCAACGTACGAAGCTGGAGCCTCAGCTCCCAGCCCCCACCCGTCCCAGAGGGTGAGCAGACAAGCCTCTCGGGCTGGTGAGTGCCGGTCGGCACCGATCCTCTGTGCGGGAATCTCTCTGCTTTGCCCTCCGCGCCCCTGTTGCTGCGCTCTCCTCCGCGGCTCCGAAGCTCCCCGCTCCGCCTCCCGCAGTCTCTGCCCGCGAAGGGGCTTCCTAGTGTGTGGAGACCTTTCCTCCTTCACAGCTCCCTCCCAGAGGTGCAGGTCCCGTCCCTATTCTTTTGTCTCTGTTATTTCTTTTTTCTTTTGCCCTGCCCCAGTATGTGGGGAGTTTCTTGCCTTTTGGGAGGTCTGAGATCTTCTGCCAGCGTTCAGTATGTGTTCTGTATGGGTTGTTCCACATGTAGATGTATTTCTGATGTATTTGTGGGGAGGAAGGTGATCTCTATGTCTTACTCTTCCGCCATCTTGAAGCTCCTCTCTACCTGACTTTCTTATAGAGTAACTATGTGATTGATTATGGCTAATGGGAATGTTACTTCCCGACTGAGCATTTAACTATTATTTTTTGATTCTTTCCAAAACATCCTTCTTTCCTCTGCTATGGCAACTAGCAGTGTTTAAGACTGTGCCTACTCCATCATCCTGAGAGAATTCTCTCTCCATCTTTGATGAGGAAAATGTGACCAAGAAATAAGTTTTTGTTATGTGATAAAGATTTTGAATTTTTTTGTTACTATAGCATGATTTAGCCGATCCTTATGATATAGAATTTGGTACCTAGATAGGGGACTACTACCGTAATAAAATCAATTTTAAACCATGTGGTAAGCAGGGCAAAAGCTATAATTAGAGGATTGGAGAAAGGAATTTCTAATGCAGTTGCAAAACATTTGGTAAATTTGTTGCCTGCAATGGTGTTAAAAAGAAATAATATGCTTAAAGAGTTATATTCCAAAAGAAGAGGTTAGAAAATAGAATTCTAACAACCTTTGGTCATTACTATGTCTACATTTACAAAGTACTAAAGGAAGAGACAAACATGAAATAATTGGCTGTTGTAACAAAAATGAAAAGAAATAGTGGGTTCAGAGATTTGGCGACTTAAATGAGTTAGAAGAGGCAACTGCTCTCATCTCCAATGAGTAAAATATAAAACTGAGAAGGTTTTGATCAACAAAGTCTGCTTAAAACCTATCCTTTTGCATAATTGAAATCACTAGTCACGTTCACACTCATATACCCACTACTAAAACCTCTAAATTTTTTGAGGTGATGCCCAGGAAATTCTTTCAGAGGAAGGAATTATGGCTTTCCTTTTAAAAACTGATAGACCCAATGTGCCATACTTTTTTTTCAAGTTATAGAGAGGCATGTCTCCAAAAAATTAAAATACTCTGTGAAATTGTTACCACGTGAAACTGACTAGAATCTAGTAGGAAGTTGCCTAAGCTTGTGGAAAGCACCATAAAAAATCCGTAAGTGGGGATTAGGACAGTTTGTGACTTAAAATCTAAACAATCATTGGCTCAACTTCTGGATATGATACCCAGCATTCATTTAGGGGCTAGCATCTATCTTGCCAACTTCCTTGACCCTGGCTTGATGCAGGAACAGGATTGTATTTTTGTTTCCCTTGAAAGGTGAGGGAAGAGTAACAAATTTTGAGTGTGGGAAGGAGGGCGAGTGGATCTTTTGACAGCCGGAAAGGAGAACTATAATACTTATTTATACTGTTTACCAAATATTTCTTTTCCCTTTCCCTTTTGGAATTTCATTTTGGGGTCTGCTTGTGGTTGAATGGGAACATTTGAGTAGTTCTGGCCTATGGTTTATATTTAAGCATAAATGATGTATGACATTCTCATGGCAGGAATTTATTTAAACTAAAGACCTCTGGAATAACATTTCCTCTGGAATGGCATCCAACAACATTTGATGGAGACTTCTCTATCAATTTTGTTTTTGGATGGATGATTAGGAGACTGCCCATCCTCCACCCATTACTGATTTTCAGTGGACATAAAGTAAAAAGAAGAAATACACTTTGGTTGTTTTATACTGTTGAGACTGTGGAGTATTTATAAGTGAACATGATCAAGCCTTTGGTGAGTGACACAGGGAGGTATGTTAGTTTGATGAATTCTCCATTCCCAATGGAATCAACCTTTCAAAGGCCCAAGTAGAGCATGAAAATTAAGCCCTTATATAGTAAGAAATGATTGCAGTACTTACCATATTGTTGAAGAGAAAATGGATTAGGGTAATAGGTTTCCTTATGTTGTGTTCTCAAATATGGTCTAATGGCTTATTATGGGTGAGAGGTCAAATGTTTCTTGTGGTGTTACTACAAAAGAAAGGTTTAGTTGACTCCAGAACTTGTAGACTGGGAGAACCAGGATCCCTACATTATTTGTGATAGAATAGTTAGATTCTGAGCAATAACCTCCTTGTACAGTTACTGTGCCTGGCATCTGTACTCTAGGCTTCCCATATCACGATTGGAGAGGCTTTTTTTTTTAATCCAAAGTATTTAGTAAATTACAGAGTATAAACTTAGAGTTGTCATAGGCGTAGGATAAGATTAACTATAGATCTAGAAGTACACTGATGAGATAAATAGTTTAATCTTTAATAAAAGTTTTTAAGTCAGAAAGTAAACTTAAATGCCAAGAAAATTGTTCTAAAGTCACAGGCATATTACTATAAAAATGTCCTACTTCTCAGGTATAACTTTGAGGTTCTAATAGATAAAAAATCCTCTTAGAGACTAATAGGAAATTATAGGAGTTTGACCAAATTAAAATAGCATTCTTACTCATGGTGGTATGGCCTTTGTTGCAACCCATTTAAAAATAAAGTAAAATAAAAAAAGAAAAGAAGCCTGAGTTTGATTAGAAAGGTAGCCTATTTCACTTTCATCCTTTACTCCCCTTGAGGAATAAAATAGCAAGGAAGTTGAAATTGCAAAGCGAGAAGAAGGATAGGATGCTGGATCATTTTGGAACATTTTTAAAGAACAAAAAGTCAGATTGCCTTTTCTGCCATTTTTGCTTGAGGAAACATCATTTCTTGTTAGGCCACTGTGCATAGTGCTGGACAAGTTTGGGCTAATGATGTTCATTCCCATCTGGGCCATCATTACTACAGCAGTGCCAATAGAGGAAATGGACAACAAGTTCTCTTAAGCTGAAGATATTTTAACCTCAAAAATACTTTGTATAAATTCCTACCTGGTTTTAAATAGCAGCAGTATGAATCATGAGTTTATTTGATATGAATTCAAGAAATTACAAAAACACTCTTTTAAATAAATTTTTAGGGCCCTAGAGTAAAACTCTTAGCTAACCTGATGGTGTTCCATCTTTACATGAACAGATCACATTTTGCCAAATAAATGAAGAAATGTGAAAGGGTCAAGAGATTTTTCTGTATAGAATGTTTGGTGAAGGGCTCTAATGATAGCGATTACTGAAGAGAAATTTCGGAGATTACTTGTCTTCAGTACCAACATTTCTGTTAGGTTTTATAAGTAAGTAAGTAAATAAACACACAAAATCATCCTTTCAGGCTGTAAAAAGGATAAAATTCAAAGCAGAAATGATAAAGGCACACTACCTGTGGGTAGTTAGAATTGGTAATCATTCAGGTGGGGAAAAAAGAGCTTTGGTACCTGAAAATAATTTAAAACTCTGAAGACCAAATACTGCACATGTGAGACTTGCTTAAATTTTAACAACAACAAAAACAAAGTAAAAACTTTGGCCTGAGAAACAGTCAGCAGGACTGTCTCAGGAGTCAAGGTTCCTCTTTAGAGAAACAGAAGTGGTCGGGTTAGACTTGAAATGATTTGGCTTTTAACACAAAGATGAAATATAACCTTTGATTTCTAAATCTCCTAGCTACCTGGATAGAAAATTAATGTATTGTGCTATTTGAGCAATTTTTTTCTGAAATGTATTTCACTGAATATAATGACATTGTTAGGATTTATTTTGATTCTTTGATTAAAAATAGGCATGCATAATCCTTAATGGATTATTGTTATGCAGCTGAACACATCAGTGACACATATAAAATGCCAATTAATATATTTTGGATAACCTTATTTTTTTATACTTAATTTCTCCAGGAAATAATTCTTTACAAATATGTGAAAAACTTAATTTCCAGAATAAAATATGCCTTGCTTTGTAGGCAAAGACTATATTTATCTTGGTTTTTATTGGTCTGATCAAGGTCATGTGCGTTCAGGACAGTAGCCTGTCAAATATAGATGTTAGGCTCTCTCTGATTGAAGCTAGACTTGCTAGAATGTTTATCCAGTAAATACTTTTAGCGTCATAAAATCATTCTTTTAAATTTTATTTGGAGGCCCTGTGCTAATTTTCAATTTAAAGTATACTAATATATTTTGGCTAGTTCAGAAACAGAATTAAGATGTGTCGATTAATTCATCCATTCAAAAATTGCTTATTAAGAATTAGGCATTATGCTAGTTTCTAGGAAAATCATTCTTAATACAATAGACATGGAGCCTGGATTCTAGGAGCATCATTCTCAAATAAAAAGACACAAATTACAGTCCAGTTGTGGAAACAGGCAAATAATAATAATAATAATCACACAAATATATACTTACTGGTGATAAGGTGCTAAGAGCCATGTTACAGAAAACTTGCATGTTAAAGATTTATTGAGACATTTCATTTATGCTGGAAGTCTGAGTATGGACTTTTTTGACAACAAAATGTGGAGTATACCAGAAAAAGAGAGCAGCGTATATCAAGCGCTCATGTAGAAAGAACATTTAAGGATATAATTGAAGCATAGTTAGTGAAGGAAGAATGGTACAAGCTGAATTTGGAATTAGGCAGGTGCTTAGTTATACAGAACCTTGACCAAAAAACAAAACAAGAATATATACATAAAAACACACACAAATGTCAGGATAGTATGAAGCTGAGGATATTTGTGTGATGTGTGTATTTGTTTAAATTATAGGTAGAGCCTAGATTTCTACTAACGTTGACATTAGTCAAAAAAGTCTGGGTTTTTGGAAATGAAATAAATCATGACAATGTTATAGAAATGTATGTTTGCTTTGTTAGTAAAATGGAGAGAGAAAGAAGTGAAATTTGTATGCAGCTGCTTCAGAGAAGTTCAGAATGTTTTCTATTTTCTTCATGCTGGGAATGAGAGGAAAAATACATGAGAAAATATTTTCTTACGAAGTGTTAGCTTCCTTTCTACCCCAACTCAATTCATGAAATAGGGAGAGCTGAAGGACTCACTTCTCTTCACAACAGGCTATGACCATGTAAATATCTTCAACTGGTAGGGAAAACAAAGATTTAATTCTAGGTTTCTACTTAGATGTATATATACCTCTAGGTTAAGTAGAACTCTGCGTGTGTGTGTGTGTGTGTGTGTGTGTGTGTGTGTGTGTATTTGGGGAAACAGAGACCTCTGCCTCTATAAGCGTACCTCATTTTATTGCCCTTCACTTTATTGTGCTTTGCAGATATTGTATTTTTAAATTGAAATTTTGTGGCAACTTTACATTGAACAAGTCTATTTGTATCATTTTTCCAACATCATTTATTCACCTCATCTCTCTGTGTCACATTTTGGTAATTCTTGCACTATTTCAAACTTTATTATATTTGTTATGGTGATCTGTGATCAATGATCTTTGATGTTACTATTATAATTGGATGGCTCTCATAAAAGACTGCAAACTTAATACATGTTTTGTGTGTTTTGACTGCTCCACTGACTGGCTGTTCCCCGATCTCTCTCCCTCTCTTTGCCTTTCATATTCCCTGACACAAAACAGTATTGAAATTAGGCCAATTAATAAGCCTACAATGGCCTCTAAGGGTTCAAGTGAAGGGAAGAGTAGCATGTCTCTCACTTTAAATCAGAAGCTAGAAATGATTAAGCTTAGTGAGGAAGGCGTGTCGAAACCTGAGACAGACAGACTGAAAGTAGGCCTCTTTTGCCAAAGAGGTAGCCAAATTGGGAATGCAGAGGAAAGGTTCGTGAAGTTAAAAGTGCTACTCTAGTGAACGCAAATGATAAGAAAGCGAAACAGCCTTCTTGCTGATATGGAGGAAGTTTTAGTTATTTGGATAGAAGATCAGACCATCCACAGCATTCCCTTAAGCTATAGCCTAATCATAGCAAGGCCCTAACTCTCTTCAATTTGATGAAGCCTGAGAGAGGTGAGGAAACTGTAGGAGAAAAGTTTGAAGCTAGCAGAGATTGGTTCATGAAGTTTAAGGAAAGACGCCATCTCCAAAACACAAAAGTGCAAGGTGAAGCGACAAGTGCTGATGTAGAAGCTGCAGCAAATTATCCAGAAGATCTAGCTGAGATAATTAATTCAGGTGGCTACACTAAACAACAGATTTTCAATGTAGATGAAACAACCTTCTATTAGAAGAAGATGCCATCTAGGACTTTTACAGCTAGAGAGGAGAAGTCAACGACTGCCTTCAAAGTTTCAAAGGACAGGCTGACTTTCTTGTTAGGAGCTAATGCAGCTGGTGACTTTAAGTTGAAGCTAGTGCTCATTTACCATTTTGAACATCTGAAGCATTACACTAAATTGACTCTGCACATGCTCTATAATTAGAACAGCAAAGCCTGAATGGCAACACATATGTGTACAGCATGGTTTACTGACTATTTTTAGCCCATTGTTGAGACCTACTGCTCAGAAATAGAGATTCTTTTCAAAATATTACTGCTTATTGACAGTGTACTTGGTCACTCAAGAGCTCTGATGGAGATGTACAATGAGATTAATGTTATTTTTATGCCTGCTAACACAACATCCATCCTGCAGCCCAGGGATCAAACAGTAATTTGTACTTTTAAGTCTTACTGTTAAAGAAGTACATTTCATAAGGCTATAGCTGCCATAGATAGTGATTCCTCTGATGGATCTGGGCAAAGTAGATTGAAAACCTTCTGGAAAGGATTCAACATTCTAGATGACATTAAGGACATTTATGACTCATGAGAAGAGGTCAGAATATCAACATAAACAGGAGTTTGGAAGACGTTGATTCCAACCCTAATGGATGACGTTGAGGGGTTCAAGACTTCAGTGGAGTAAGTAGCTGCAGATGTGGTAGAAATAGCAAGAAAACCAGAATTAGAAGTAGAGCCTGAAGATGTGACTGAATTGCCACAATCTCATGATAAAAATTGAATGGGTGAGGAGTTGCTTCTTATGGATGAGCAAAGAAAGTGGTTTCTTGAGATCAAATCTAACTCCTGGTGAAGGTACTATGAAGATTGTTGAAATGACAACAAAGGATTTAGAATAATTGATAAAGCGTGGACAGGCTTTGAAGGGGTTGACTCCAATTTTGAAAGATGTCCTACTATGGGTAAAATGCTATCAAACAGCACTGTATGCTACAGAGAAATTGTTCATGAAAAGAAGAGTCAATCGATGCAGCAAACTTCATTACTGTCTTATTTTAAGAAGTTGCCATGGCCACCCCAACCTTTAGTTACCACCACCCTGATTAGTCAGAGCCATCAACCTCAAGGCAAGACTCTCCACCAACAAAAAGATTATGATTAGCTGAAGGCTCAGATGATGGTTATCATTTTATAGCAATAAAGTATTTTCAATTTTTTAACACATAATGCTACTGCATACTTAATAGAGTCTTGCACAGTGTAAACAAAACTTTAATATGCGCTGGGAGACCAAAATATTTGTGAGTCTCTTTGCTGCAATATTCACTTTATTGGGGTGGTCTGGAACTGAACTCACCATATCTCCCTCTGAGGTATGCCTGTATTTCCTTTTTTATTTGTTTCTTAGTTATTTAAGTAAAAATTTATTTTAATACAGTAAATATAACATGCACATGTTTAATAACCCTATAAAATGTTTGACATTTAAAAAAAAGCTAAATAGTAAAACATATACAAGTTGATAAAATGGGAAAAAATACATGGGGTAACTTAAAGGAAATACACCAAAATGTTAATTATGGGTGAAATTATCAGTGATTAAATTATTTTCCTTTATATTATTTCCCTAGTTTTAGAATTTTCTTTTTTTTAAAAAAACGTTTTATATTATATTTGGGTATAGCCAATTAACAATGTTGTGATAGTTTTCTTCCAGTTTTATTGAGATATAGTTGATATGCAGGACTGTATAAGTTTAAGGTATACTGCATAATGACTTGACTTACATACACCATGAAATAATTAATCACAATAAGTTTAGTGAACCTCTGTCATCTCATATAATACAAAATTAAAGAAATTAATAGAATATTTTTCCTGTGAAGAGAACTCTTAGGATTTACTTTCTTAACAACTTTTCATATATGACAACTGTTAATTATATTTATCATATTGTATACTACATCCTAGTACTTATTTATCTTATAACTGGAAGCTTGTACTTTTTGACCATCTTCATCCTGTATTTCTTATATGCTGATTCCTTGTTTTCTGACTTCACATAGAAGCACAGGCAGAAGAAAACTGAAAGTAGAGATTCCCTCTATGTGAGAGTTAATTTTGTTATCCTGACATTAAAAAATAGAAATACCTAACAAATACAAATTCAAAGTATCTTATATTACAATGTCTACTTTATTTCTTTCTTTTACTAAAACATGAAGCAATTTCCTATGCTAGGGTGGAATTCAATAATAGCCTTACGTCAGATTTTCTTGTTCATAATCTGCTCAGCTTGAGTTTACAATAACCGCAAATCTGACATGAGGTTTAAAACAAGTGCCTCTCACTAGACTTTTCTTATACCCTGAGACCCAGTGGAGACATCTGAATCTCATTTCTCTGAAATGGGACTTTAAACATATATTTTTAGTTAAGTCCCTGTTAACTTGAAGTCATCATTTCCCCACTCAATATGTATTGCTTATTTTCTGTATATTATTTGAATCTCCACACTAGATTATAAACTAATTTGTGACTGTTTGCTTTATTCTTTGCATATACTAGATGCCCAGTAAATAATTTCTAAATATTTCCAAATGTAACTCAATTGTAGAATTATTTCCTATATAAGACCATTCATATTCCTGGTTAGGTTTCATTAATGGGATATTCTTTATGTATGTTCAAGGGAATATGGTGCGCTCCATAGACCTCTCAGCATTATAGTAGATCTACATAAAAGAATGTATCAATGCAAATAGTGCCCTACGGCTTACCCAGTGTCCCTTCTCCCCTGGATTAAAAAAAAAAAAACTTGAAAAAGTAGAGGAGTGAGGTTAAGTGTATCAATAAGGAGGTTCCATGAATAGTTGACTTGACAAAGTTTTAAAGACTAAATATTAGGTATACCAAAAAGGCAGAGAATTCTGTGGTGCATGGGTTCATCAAGTTCTTTACATGACATAATGAATGTTACATTTCTATGACCAAAATATTTCTGAGACTACATCTTGTACTGAAGAAAAGGTCAATTGACACTTCATTAGTTGCTCTATAATCCAGTTGTTCTATAAGTGAATTATGATTATAAGATTTATAAAGTTGGACAAAGAATTGTATTTCCAGTGAATTCTTAAAGAGCTTTCCAAACTGTTATTTGAGCTGGGTGTTGAAAAAGAAAAGTATCTATTAAGATACCAGCAAAGGAAATGGCATGTCTAGAATAATAGCCAATCTTTTCTGAGCACTTGATATGTGCCATACATTATCCTAAGAGCTTCATTTACACAGTCATTTATTTCTCAAAACTCTGTGAGGTAGGTATTTTATTATCTGCCTACTTTCTGGAAAGCAGAAAGTTGAATTAACTTGTCTCAACTAGTAAGTGGTCAAGTACAGAATTCAAAAGTGCATCTGTCATTGAGCCATGGTAACCAGCTCAGCATGGCTAAGTCACAGAGAAATACAGATTATAATATTTTAAAAATATTTAAACTACATATTTATATCTTACATATTTATACACAAACATACACACTCACACCAGTGGGCCACTTGGATGTCATAATGTATATAAATCCAGCTCCATGACTTATTACATGTGTGACTTTGGAGAAGGTCTTTCATTCTCACTGTTTCAGCTTCTTCATCTCTAAAATGGATATGATGTTTATACTTACCCTGCAGGGGTTTGGTAAGGATTAATGAATTAATATGTGAAAAGTTCTTGGAGCAGTGCCTGGAATATTCCAAGTGCTCAACAAATGTTAGTTATGAAGACGATGATTGTTATGATGATGATGAAGATACATGGACACACTAAAACACAGAGTAAGCATTCTTTTGTTCGTCTAAACCCTATAGCCAAATAAGTTTCTGTAGTACATTTTACTCTACAATCAGAACTTCTGGTCTCAATTGCATTCTCCTTATATTCACCAGTCCTAATATTCCATTTCAAAGATCTCTCTAGATCTACCACTGTTTTTGTAGCAAATGCTATGTGTCTTATCTCCACTTAAAATTCAAGCTCATAGAAATTGGTATCTATATTCTGCTTATAAATGTGAATCATATTACACATCTAATAGGTGCTTAATAATGAACAATCAAGAAATAGGGAATAACCCCAATATTTGTCTGTGACTGCTTAGTCATTCTAGGTCATCTCAGGTGATGAAATAAGATGCAAACAAATGAGTTTTATATAGTTTAAATACCATGACTTTACAAAAGCATGCATAGCATAACCTGCCAGAATTTCATATATCTTGAAAAATCAGGTCAACTGATACTTATTTTAAAATACCACAAAATATAAGCTCTCAGTGAACAGAATTTCAGAAATGTTCATTTTGATTGGGCACAGGGAAGAAAGGGCATAATTTAGAAACAAAACCTGCAGTTGAGGTTAAACGTGACTATTCCATAAGTAAATGCTTATTTTGTACTATTTTATCTGTTCTGGATGTGGAAGTTGTGAGTTTTATGTCAGGTCAAAAAAAGAAAACCAAACAAGCAAAAAAAAAAAAAAAAAAAAAAAAAAAAAAAAAAAAAAAAAAAAACAAAGAAAAGAGAAAGAAAGCTATTTGTTAAAAAGAAAAAAAATCTAGGCCACATTTGGCTTTAAAAGCTTCTTTGCTCATTTTTTGACTGTTGGCCTAAATTTAAAAGTCAAATTTCAAATAAAATAGTTTTTTTTGTATCAATTTTTGGACTACAGATGAGGACAGAAAATAATAAATATTTTGGCATTTATGTCTTCAAGTGTCTATTTTATCTCTGTTGTTTATTGCTGACACTCAAATCTTAAAATCATGTGTCTAACAGTAGTTCAACATTCCTGGTCTAGAATTTGTAATTCATTTATTTAATAACCATTTATTGATTCTATATTAAAGCCTTACTCTACATGAGGCTTGAGAGTGGGGCTAAAATCTATTTCATCTTAATTAAATCTTCAGTAACTTAGCTTAGTAGAGAGGGATCCTCAACATATATATACTGAATGAATCTATTAATAAAAGATGCTGTGTAATATCTTCATTGTCATTAGGAAAGAACTGAAGACCTTACATGTTAAGTACTTTGCCAAAGGTAACTTAAAGGAAATTAACTGATTAATGTGATTAAAAAGTGAAGAGTTTATCAGGATTTAGGCATAGGTGAACCTAAAGGCTCAAATTTGGTCATCAGGCTCTGTCTCTGGATTGATTAGACAGCGTCTTGCTACAAGGTAGGAAGATGGCTGTCACACACACAGACACACACATAAGTACATACACAGACACACACTTTCTTTCGACACATACATAATCAAAGAACATTCATGCCTAATTTATATATTGTATGATACCTAAGAATTGAGGTGCTTGGCTTCATATTCAAGCACCTAATTTTTCTAGCTGTCAGACTTTGAGCTAGTTTAAAAAAATTGATCTGAGGCTTTGTTTAAGCATCTGCAAGAATGGGAATAATAATGATATCTGCCGCATAGAATTGCCTGAAGGACAAAATGAAATGATCTAACTTGAAAGGCAGGTATCATGCCTGGCAAATAGTAGTTATTCAGTAAATGATAATTGTTATTAATATTATTGTTATGATACTTCCACACATAGTAAAAAATGCCCTCACCAGTGCCCGAGGTAGACAACCCTATATCTCATCATCTGCTAAATCCCAAATTGATGTCGTGGGGTAAATGGTCTCTGAATCTAGAATGCTCAATCAGTATGCCTTCCTCAAATCAGGTATGGATGTTGTTTATCATGGTCCAGAAACCTTTGGCTAAATAATAAACTTAACTACTCATAATACCTCCAGTATATGATCATGGGGAAACAGCAGCAGAACAGACAGGTGGGGTAACTAGAGTATCAAATACCATTTGAAGGTGAATAGAAGACATACAGCATGCAAAATTCAGTGTTCAACAGCATATGTCATATTTATCTGGAATGGGACATCCGCTATTCCCTGTCTTGACCATGGCATGTATTCTTGGTTCTATATATGTTTACCTCTATTTTTGTTCTCTGAAAGGAGTTATTTTGCTCAATTTATCTATGGCCATATCTAAAAGATGGGAAGCGGGGCCTATAACCCTTTAGTAGAACTCTTATTATTCTTGTGTGTTTAAGAACTGGGGATTTCGTTAGGGGTGAGCTATACTAGGCCTATGTTTCCAGGTTAAAGTATCTCTGGAACTATAACTTCCTTAAAACTCTGTATAATGGCACTCATTTCAATTACTGGAAACTCCAGGAACTACAAACACAAATCTCAAATCTTGACAATAGTCTTTGTTCTAAACTCTGCTTTGCCCAATAGTGATATAGATACTTTATCTTTTTTTTTTTAAATAAATGTTTTCATGTTATACCTTTTTTCATCTTTTAATTTTTAGCCTAACTGCAAGCTTATGTTTAATATGGATTTATTGTAGGCAGCATACAGTTGGATCTTCATTTTTAAATAAAAATTTTCAATCTATGCTTTTGAAGTGTTTATACAACTTAATCTGATTGATTTGGTTGGGTTTAATTCTATATCTCACCAAATATTATTTTCCTATCCACTTTTTAGTGCTTTTCTGCTTTTTTCCTACCTTCATTTGGACTAATTATTTTTATGATTCTGTTTATCTCAGATATTGCTTATTAGCTACAACTTCTTTTGTACTTTGTTTTTGGTGGTTGCATCAGGGTCTGTAATGTACGTCATGGACTTACCACAATTTACTTTCAAGTAATACTTATACCACTTCAATTATAGTGTAAGGACTTTACAACACTGTATTTCCATTTTCCCTTCCCATGTTTTGTGCTATTTTTATTATAAATTTTATTTCTACATATGTCATATACCTCCAAAAAACACTCTACTTTATCCAGTTAATTACATTTTGAAAGAGATTTAAAAAATGACAAAAATATATTTATCACATATTTATTATTTCCAGTATTATTCACTGAATTTAAAGGCAAATTTATGTTATTATTTTTCTTCTGCAAAAATCCTTTCTTTAAAATTTGTCTTGTAGTGCATATTTGCTGGTAAGTTCTATTAGTGTTTGACTATCTGAAAAAAAGTCTTTCTTATTTACTGAAAACATTGATTTGTAAATGCATAAAATAAATGTTTAAGTATATAGTCTGATAGGTATTGACATATGTTTACAATCTAGATAATGGACTTTTCCATCAACCCCAAATTTTCTCAGATTCCTTCCTACTGCTATTTACCACCCATTCTGATCACCAGCAACCATTAATCTACTTTCAGTTGCTATGGATTAGATTGCATTTTCTACAGTTTTATATAAATGGGTTCTTACAGTATGTACTCTATCTCGCATCTTCAGCTCAGCATAATTACTTTGAAATTCATCCATTTTATTGCATACAGCAAATTGCTGAGCATTTCATTCCATCAAGGAGTGGAAGGACTGAATGGTAGAGTTGGTGTGTATTTAACTGTTAAGAAACTGTCAAATTATTTACCACTGCAACAGAAGGATGTGAGACTTCAAGTTGCTCCACATTCTTGGTAACACTTGGTATGTTCAGTCTTTTTAGTCTTAGAACTAATAGGTTTGTAGGGATATCTCATTGCAGTTTTACAGCTAATAACGTGGAACATCTTTTAGTGTTCTTATTTGCCATCCACATGTTGATTTGATTAAATGTTTAAGTTTTTTTGCCCACTTGTAATTGGCTTGTATGCTTCCTTTTTATTGAATTTTGAGTTCTGTATGTATTTTGAATATATGACCTTTATAAGATATGTGATTTGAATATATTTTCTCCCAGTTTGTACCTAGTTTTCTCATTCTCAACATTATCATTTAAAGAGTAGAAGTTCTTAATTCAGATAAACTTCAGTGTATTGATTTTGTCTCATAAATTATGCTTTTGGTGTTGTATCTAAGAAATCTTTGCCTGACCAAAGTTCACAAACTCTTTTTTCTATGTTTTCTTCTTGAAGTTTTATAGTTTTGGGTTTTACATTTAAGTGTATGAGCCATTTGATTTAATTTTTATAAATGTGAAGTGTAGAGACACGTTCATTTCTTTTTTTCATGTGAATTTCCAAAAATTCAGGCACTATTTATTGAAAGGACATTTATTTTTTTACTGATCTTCCTTTGTGTCTTTGTTAAAAATTAAATAAGTACATATGTGTAGATATATGTCTGTACTTCCTATTATTCTATTTATCTATCTATTTGATATCTAATCCACATTTTCATAATTTCTATAACTATAATGCAGGTGGTATAAGTTCTCCAACTTTATTCTTCTTTCTAAAAAAATTTGCTATTCTAGGTCCTTTCAGTTTCTGTATAAATTTTAGAAGTAGCTTGTCAATCTCTACAAAGAAGCCTACTGAGACTTTGATCTGAATTGCATTGGGTTTGGGGATAATTGATCCTTTAACAATATTGAGTTTTCTTATCCATAAACATGGTATATTTATTTATGTAGATCTGTAAAAAATATATTCCATATATTTTGTAGCTTTCAGTATATAGAGCTGCACATTTTTGTTAGATTTTCCCTTAAATATCCCATATATTTGATGCTAATGTTGAGTATTTCTTTAAAATTTTCAATTTCTTATTGATTATTGATAGGATATATGTAGGTTATGAAAATATCATATAATTTATATAAAGATCTTATGTTCTACTGCTGTGCTAGTCTGACTTATTAATTCTAATAGCTTTTTGTAGATACCAAAAGATTTTTGACATAGATGATACTGTCATGATCTTGTCATCTGTGAGTAAAGGTAGCTTACTTTTTATGGATTTGTGTACTTTTGTCTTTTCTAATATGTGTGTTTGATGCTATGTATTTTGCTTTAAACACTGCTTTAGCTGCACCCCTCAAATTTGATGTTGTTTTTTATTTTCATTCAATTAAAATTACTTTTTTTTATTCTAAGTTTTTGTTTGACCCATGGTTATTTAGAAGTATATTATTTCATTTGCAAGTACGTGGGAGATATTTCAGAAATCTTTCAATTATTTATTTCAAATTTAATTACAGTTTGGTTGGAGAATGTACCTTTTATGATTTTTCATTTTTAAAAAATTTATTGACTTTTGATTTATTTTATATGTTGGTATCTATTAATTTTTACATATATTTTTTGCATAACATAAAATTTACCATCTTATCGATTTAAAATTTTTTTATTTATTATTATTATTATTTTTGGCTACATTGGGTCTTCATTGCTGCACTCAGGCTTTCTCTAGTTGCAGAAAACGGGGGCTACTCTTTGTTGTGGTGCTCAGGCTTCTCATTGCAGTGGCTTTTCTCGTTATGAAGCACAGGCTCTAGGCTTGTGGGCTTCAGTTGTGGCTCATGGGCTCTAGAGCACAGGCTGAGTAGTTGTGGCGCACAGGTTTAGTTGCTCCACGGCACATGGCATCTTCCCGGACCAGGGCTTGAACCCATGTCTCCTGCATTGGCAGGCAGATTCTTAACCACTGTGCCACCAGAGAAGTCCCCCGACTTATCCATTTTTACTTTTACTGTCCAATAGTATTAAGTATATTCATGCGGTTGTGCAGTCAATCTCCAGGACTTTTTCATCTTGCAGAACTGAAACTGTATATTCATTAAGCAACAATACCCCATCCCCTACCAAAACTTGGTAACCAACGTTCTACTTTTGTCTCTATGAATTTGATTACTCTATGTACCTCATATAAAGTGGAACCATACAGTATTTGTCCTTTTGTGACTGGCTTATTTTCCTTAGTATAATGTCCATAATCTGCTTCCTTTTTGAGACTGAATAATGTTCCATTTTATGTATATACCACATTTTGTTTACCCATTTATCCATAAATGGACATGTGGGTCCCTTCTACCTTTAGGCTATTATGAATGGTGCTTTGAAGGTGGGTGTACAAATATCTCTTGAAGACACTGATCTTGGTTTTTTTCTTTTGTTATATACACCCAAAAGTGGAATTGCTGGATCATACAGAAATCCTCTCATTATTTGAGGAACTGCCATACTCTTTTCCATAGTGACTGTACCAGTTTACATTCACACCAATAGTATGAGCATTCCACTTTCTCCACATTTTCACCAATATTTGTTACTTTCTGGGTTTTTTTGATAGAAGGTGATCTCATTTTGGTTTTGATTTGTATTTCTTATGATTAGGAATTCTTTACATATTCTGGATGTTAATCCTTTATCAGATGTAAATGTTAAAAATCTTTTTTTTTTTCCCACTTGTTTACAGCCTTTTCACTTTATTGGTTCTGTCCTTTGATACACAAAAGCTTTTAATTTTGGTGTGGTCAAATTTAACTATTTTTACTTTCATTGCCTATACTTTGGTATCATATTTATCTAATGACTACCACATTCAATGTCATGAAACTTTTTCCCTATGTTTTCTTCTAAGTTTTATAAGTTCAGCTCTAACATTTGGGTCTTTGATCCATTTTGGATTAATTTTTATAAGGTGTAAGAGAAGGGTCCAACTTCATTTTTTTGCATGTAGATATCCAGTTTTTCTAACACCATTTGTTGAAAAGCCTGTCCTTTCCCCATTGTATGTTTTTGGCACCTTTATCAAAAACATTTGACCATATATGTGAAAATTTATTTCTATTCCTTTGGTCTGTATGTCTGCCTTTATTGATAGTACCACACAATTTTAATTATTATAGCTTTGTAATTTTGAAATCAGGAAGTATGAGTCATCCAACTTTATGTTTTCTTTTTCAAGATTGTTTCGGCAATTCAGGGTCCCTTGAGACTTCATATGAATTTTAGGTTGTATTTTTTCTGTTCCTTCAAAAAATACTGTTGGGATTTTGATAAGGATTGCATTAAATCTATAGATCACTTTGTGTAGTATTGACATCTTAACAATATTAAGTCTTCCAATCCATGAACATGAGATGTCTTTCCATTTATTTGTGTCTTCTTTAATGCTTTCATTTTTTTGTAGTTCTTATTTGTACAAATGTTTTGAATCTGTGCAAAAGTTTAATCTTTAGTATATAATTCTTTGTGATGCTATTGTAAATGGAACTGTTTTTAAATTCCCTTTTGGATTGTTCATTGAAGTTTTTTTTTTTTTTTCGTTTTTTGTATAGTTGATTTATAATATTAGTTTCAGGTGTTTCTGTTGTTCTATAAGTGTTATTCAGGTCATGTTGACTAACAGTTTTTCTTGTTTTTTGCTTTTTTTTGTCTTTTATACCTACTGATTTTCTGCCTAGTGTACTATCAATTATTGAGGTGAATATTGAAATCTCCAACTTTATTTGATGAGTTACAGTGCCATTAGGTTTTGTTTTATGTACTTTGAAGTTCTTTTTCAGGCATACAACTGTTTAGCATTATAATGTCCTCTGAATTAAATGACCCTCTCTTGTTATTATGAAATGACTCCCTAAAAAGAGTGATCTAAATTAAAATGACAGTTGAATTAAACGAGTTGGTAACATTTCTGAATATGGAAAGAGAAATAAAGAGGGTAAAACAAAGATAAATTCAACCCTAAATACAATGCCAAGCCCAGAGAACAGAATAACTATTACACCATGACTATTTTAGTCAAGTAAGAACTTCTATGGCCCCCAATAAATATCCTCCTTTTTTTTCTCTCTGAATCATGGAGTACAAACCAGAGTTAGCAATATGAATGAGAGAGTATAGAAGAGCAAGTTTGAGAAAGAAAAAAGCCTATCATAACACCTTTTTCTTCTAAAAGAGGGTACCCTGCCAAAGACTGAGTTGAGCTTTATCATTAAATAAAGTTTATAAAATTTAATTATTCATTTGTACTGGCATTATTAACTACTGACCTGACACTACTTTTATGACTACAAATGACTGTAGGAATTTATGTTATCTAAAAGTGTACATAGAAGCTATAGAACTTTCTCTAATTTGCCTAAAAATTCAGAAGTGAATTTGATCACACTATGAAAGACAGAAATCAAATCATTCCTGGCTTTCTTTCATAATCTTGCTTTTAATCTAACATTTACATTTATTTTGATGTCTTTCCAATTTTGCCTTTGGCTTTTTCCTGGACTTCCTTGATCTGACCTGCCTCTTATTAGATGCCAGTTTTTGTAAATTCTACAAAACTACTTCCTTCTCATCTTTGAAGCATCTTTAATTGTCAATGAGATGACAGAGTTTAAGTCAAGACAGGAAATGAAAGAGTCCAGCTTTTATTGGCTTTTCATGTAAGGCAGTTAGCAAGGATTTTGATTGAAGAGCTTTATTTTGAAAAGAAGGATATTACCAGGTTACTTATCAAAGAGTTTTGAAGAGGCCTCAAAAAAGCATCCTTCTGGGGCTTCCCTGGTGGCGCAGTGGTTGAGAGTCCGCCTGCCGATGCAGGGGACATGGGTTCGTGCCCCGGTCTGGGGTCTTCGCCGCGGAGCGGCTGGGCCCGTGAGCCATGGCCGCTGAGCCTGCGCGTCCGGAGCCTGTGCTCTGCAATAGGAGAGGCCACAACAGTGAGAGGTCCGCGTACAACAAAAAAAAAAAGCATCCGTCTTTCCACATTTTTTGCCTCCCTATTCTTCAGTTGACAATAAAAAAATTGAGTTTAGCTATATAAACATCATACTAATCACATTCATTTATGCAAGCTGCTTAACATTGTGCCTAATTACCATGAAGCACAATAAGGATTAGTTGCATTATTAAATATGCTAGATAATTTTGCTGTTAATTGTATTGATTAAAACCCTAAATCCTGCTCATATGTGTTCAGACATCATATTATGTTGCTCAGGAAACACAGTTATCTACTCACAACTTGGAAAAGAAAGCCCATACTTTCCTTCTTTTCGTCATTTTCTATCCTGCCACTGGAAGTTCTCTTAGTGGCCCACATGGCCTTTTATTCACAAGTAGATGGCTCTAGCATGCTGAGGACATGTGTAGGCAGTAGCTGCTTCTTTTTTTTTAAGTTTTTATTGGAGTATAGTTGATTTACAATGTTGTGTTACTTCAGGTGTCCTTTGGACTTTTCTTATCTACCCTCTTTCTAGGCCATGGGATTTCTCAGGCCATGTTATAAGCCCTCTTTCTTTTTCATTCAAGGAGAGTGTAGAGCCTTCTCATCTTTACTCATGGCTTTTATGTTTCATCTATATGTAAAAGGTTATAAATCTTTATCTTCTATCCAGATTGCTTCATTCCACTTCTATTTCTCAACTCTGATGAATCCACATCTCCATTTTGAAGATTCAGAAGCATTTCCAAATTAAGGTATCCAAACATTCCACATGAAACCCTCAACCTGTAGTTGTTATTATCTCAGTAAATAGTACCACTTATTTCACTCATTGAATAGATCTTAATTCAGTGCCTGCTATATAAAAGACATTGATTCAGGTACTAGGTAATAGCTTTAAACAAAAGAATGACCCTGCCTTTATGGTGCTTATGCCCCAATATGTCCAATTTCTCAAGTCAAACAATTAGGAGTCTCTTAAGAATTCACTTTCACTTTAACCTTATAGATTTAACCTCCAACCTACATATCAAATGAGTCTACTTCTCTTATTTTCCACTGCTACCACAGTTGTTCAAGACCCTACTTTGAATTTTTCAGTGGTTTCCTATTTCATTTACACCAGATTTTTACCAAGATCTTTATGGTCCTGTAAAATTTAGCTGCTACTCAAGGGGGAGAAAGGGAGAAGAAGGGAGTAAGGAAGAGTGAGATGGGAGCTCTTTCTTTTTTCTTTTCTCTTCTATGGAAACCTAGATAATTTTCTAATTTTGTATTTTTCTGATTCTTTCTTGCTGTCATGATATATTCTTTTGTGGATTTTCCTTACTTGTTAATGAATAAATATTAACACACATTGTGTTCTAGTTAGGATATAGACTAGACTTCTATGACAAGAACACTCCTCTGTTTAATAAAATCACTCTGTAACAAGAATACTTTGTGCTTAAGAAGACAAGTTTCTTTCACATGGAAGTGTCCAGAGATGAACTTTCCATAGCTGTTGAGGCAGCTCTGTAATCCTCGATATGCTGCTTTCATGTCCAGGTTCATGGTAGTGCTTTTGTTGCTGCCTTTCCAGTGAGAAGGGAGAAATAGGTGGGGATAAAGAAACTTTCATTTTTAAATAGTACCATCTGGAAGTTGCACATGCATCCCATTGACCTAAACTTAGTCACATAGCTATGTCTATCAATAGCTACAATAAGATGCTGGAAAATATAGCTTTAGTTGAATAACTATCTAGCAGCTAAAACACATTGGAGAAATGGATTGACGTTCCATCACTAAAAGAACAGAGAGACAGTGACTCCTGGGAATGAATTAGTAGGCTGTATCCCGATTAGATCTTTTACAAATTTTGCTTTCTAGAAATTGTGCATTATTTTTGTCTCTTCTTCCTGCTTTTCCTTGTCTGTTTTAAGCATGAAGCATAGTGTATTAATCAGTCAATGTGCATGACCAAATGAATATTTCAAGAAGGACCTCTCTGAGCTGAATTTTTAATTTAGTAAATCATAACTTTTAAAGTATAGCACATCTTAAATTCTAAAAATAGTAGTTTATTTATAGAACACAAGAACTGTAGAAAATATTGCTATGAAATTGGCACAAATTTTGTCTTTCAATAAGAAAATGATGACCAAGCTTCATGCAAATTTAGTCTCATTTCTCATCTGTCTTCATATTCATTAAAAATTAGCCATACAGATTTCTAAGTAAAGATGATAGTGGGAAGTCAAACTGTAGGTTTTCCATACACCACATATACTTAAATAATTCAGATATCAAAAATAAATAAATAAAAGTAAAGTCTCTAGTGATTGTTAAACAAGCAAAATACCTCAGCTGTATGCCATAAACTTTTAAGAAGCAAAAGTCCAAGGAAAAGAGAAGAAAGATTCTAACACAGAGTAGTGATACTTTTTATAAAGCTCCCATTTACCAAAAATGGAATTGACACATCAAGAGGATCTTGAAAATTGTTACTACATTTCCCCACATTCTAATAGAAATTTATAGATTGGTTGAATAAGTATAATGGCACAGCAAAAACTGCTTCTGTAATTTTACAAGCAAAATGATGAAGGTGAATGAATAGAAATGGTTTCATCCTGAATTGGAAGAGTAATCCTCATCTTGAGAGTATTTCTCTATGGGAATAAAACAGTCTCCTTCTAGGTAGAATAAACCCAGGAAAGGATATTTAACAAATTCCCAGAAGAGACGACATAGATTAGGTTGTCCACAGCCAGCTCTAGCTGAGTTCTTTCCCTCTCTATAGATAGTTTTGGTTAGGGTACCGAGTAGATTCTCAACTTGTGAGTGAGAAGTGAAGATAAACATCTCAAATGATGTGGAAAGTGCAAGAAGAAAAAGACATCCCTAGATCAAAGCCAGTAGATTAGCTGAATTGAACTTTCCAGGAATAAAAGAAAACCATATGGCCTGAAAGAAGCAAAAGTATAAGGCAACAACAAATATATTAAAAGGAAAGGGGAGTCTAAGAGTTAGATAAAAATATCTAGCATTAAATAATACATAACCCAAGAAATATAAGAAAATTCCCCAATGCTGACTTCATACTATAGAATAACTTAATGAGATAGTGAATTTTATAAGGAAGGGATAGTTGAGACATCATACATTCAAACAACAGAATGAGATTAACATGGAAACTGCAAAACTGAGGAAACAAAAATAACATCAACATAGAACAAAAAATAAAAAAGAAACTGAAAAGAAGGTAATAGAGACCAGTGACTTTTTATTTACTCATAGAGGAAAAGCCTTGAGTTAATAACTAGAAATCAAAGACAAGAAAGGATAAAGAGGTCACATCAACTCACAAGAAGCTTAATAGAGAAGACAGGCAAAACCGTACTGTGAAAGAATAATTGAAATTCCCAATGGGTGGAACAAAAAGCTGAACACAAACAGACATGCCATTTCTCCCTAGAGAAATCATATCTTCAAGGCCAATATTACAATGATTGGAGTATTGCCATTATAAAAAGTATCTTATTGAGAGGTTTCTGTCCTCATCTATTTTCTAAAATATTATTCTTATTTGAGTATTTTTAGTAAGATACATTTAACTAGAATCTCTAGAAGTATTAGCATATCATTTTTCAAATAGTAAAGCCATCTTGTTTCAGTCAAAACTAGTGATCCCAATGCTTTTGCTAATCACGACAAGTTTTTACTAATTTCAAAAGGATATGATCTTACATTAATCAATAAATCCATTGATAAAGCTGTTTTGTTTCAGAATTTTTTCATTATTTTCTAAGTATAGAGTCTGATAGAAACTACAAAAAGCTCCTAGAAATAATGATATAAGATAAATATATAAAAATGTATTGTATGTCTCTGTATACTAGCATGTTTAGACACTAAAATAAAAATAATTTAGAATAGTATAAAAATATACTTATTGAGTCTTCTGAACCAGGACATGTAAAAATGTCACCATTTACTTATGTCTTTTTAAAATTTTCTCAGCAATGTTTTGCAGTTTTCAGTGTATAGGTCTTGCATATTTTTCATTAGACTTACCGCAAAGTGTTTCATATTTGTATATCCAAAATAAGTTGTGCACGACCTATACACTGAAAACTATAAAATATCACTTAGTGAAATTTTTTAAAAGATCTAAATAAATGGGACTGTAATGAGTTCATATTTCTAAAGACTCAATATTGTCAAGATGTCATTTCTTTCCAAATTAATCAATAGATACAATTCAGTCTCAGTACAAGTCCCTGTAGGGACTTCAAGACTTACTATAAAGCTACAGTAATCAAGACAGTATAGTATTGGTGAATGAATAAATAGTTCAATGTAAAATAATAAGACATAATAAGCTCAGAAATAGACCCATTTACATATTGTCAACTGATCTTTGACAGAGGAACAAAGGCAATACAGTGTAGCAAAGGTAGTCTTTTCAATAAATGGTCCTCAAACAATTGGACATTCAAATGCAAAAAAGTTATTAATCTAGACACAGACCTTATATACTTAAAAATGTACTCAAGATAGATCTTAGACTTAAATATAAAAATGAAAAACTATAAAACTCCTAGAATATATCATAGGAGAAAACCTAGATGACCTTGGGTTTGGTGATGACATTTTTAGAGATAACACCAAAGGCATGAAAGAAAAAAAATGAGAAGCTGGACTTCATTAAAATTAAAAACTTCTGCTATATGAAAGACACTTAACAGTGATTTAGAAGGCAAGCCACAGACTAGAAGAAAATATTTGCAAAAGATATATCTGATAAAGGACTGTTAACCAAAATATACAAAGAACTCTTAAAACTCAACAATGAGAAAACAACCTGATAAATAATTGGACTAAAGACCTTATTGACACCTTGCCAAAGAAGATATACAGATGGCAAATAAGCATATAAAAAGTTGATCCAGGGCTTCCCTGGTGGCGCAGTGGTTGAGAGTCTGCCTGCCAATGCAGGGGACACGGGTTTGTACCCCAGTCCGGGAGGATCCCACATGCCGCGGAGAGGCTGGGCCTGTGAGCCATGGCCATTGAGTCTGCGCATCAAAGGCCAGAATGCAGAACACTGACAATACCAAATGCTAGGGAGATTGTGCAGCAACAGGAACTCTCATTTGTTGCTGGTGGGAATGCAAACTTAACAGCCACTTGGGAAGACATTTTGGTGTTTTCTTATAAAACTAAATATGCTCTTACCCCAATGAGTTTACTCAAATGAGTTGAAAAGTTATGTGCACACAAAAACCTACAACAGATGTTTATAGCAACTTTATTTATAATTGCCCAAACTTGGAAGCAACCATGGTGTCTTTCCATAGGTGAATGGTTAAATAAATTGTGGTACATCAAGAAAATGGAATATTATCCAGCACTAAAAAAAATGAACTAATGAACCATAAAAATAAATAGAGGAAACTTAAAAGCATATTAGTTAATGAAAGAAGCTAATCTAAAAGACTATATATTGTATAATTCCAACTATATAATATTCTAGAACAGGCAAAAATATGGAGACCAAAAAATGGTCAGTGGTTGCCAGGGGTTAAGGTTATGGGGAAGGAAGCGTAAATAGGTGAAGTGCTGAGGATTTTAGGGCAGCAAAACCATTCTGTGTGATACTACAATGGTGTATACCTATCATTATGCATTTGTCAAAAGCCATAGAATGTATAACACCAAGAATGAATCCTGATGTAAACTTTGCATGGACTTTGGGTGATAATGATATATCAACTAAAGTTCATCAGTTTTAACTGTTTATTTCTCTGGCAGGACATGTTGGAATGGAAGAGTCTATGCATGTGCAGAGGCAGAGAATATATAGGGAATTGTACTGTGAACCTAAAACTGCTCTAAAAAAAGAGTCTAGTTTTGGAAATTTTGGAAATTGACAAACTGATTCTCAAATATATATGTAAATGACAATAACCTAGAATAACCAAAACTACTGAGATAAAGAATGAACACTACCTTATTTCAAGATTTGTTTTAAATTACCTTAACCAAGACAGTGTTACTGGCATAAGATATACAAATTGCATAATGGGACATAATAGAGTGTACATAAATAGCCCTAATCACATATGGATGACTCATTTTCAGCAAAGGCAATCAAGTAGTTAAAAAATCTTTTCAACACATGGATGGAATAATTGGATATTCATATGTTTAAAAATAAACTTCAATAAAAACTTTGCTCTATATAAAATAAATAACTGAGAATGGATACTAGATCTAAATGTAATAGCTAATATTTCACAACTTGTAGAAAAAAATTGGAGAAAATATTTGTGATTTTTGGCTTAGGCAAAGAATATTTAACATATAACATCAAAAGCATGATCCATGAAAAGCAAACTGATAAATTAGATTTAAGCAACAATTTAAACCTCCTGTTTTCAATAGACACTGTTAAGAGAATGGATAGTCAAATTACAGACTGCAAGAACATTCAGTAAATTATTTATTTTCAGTTCCTAAGCACATAACATCATCATCATCAATCTATTATTTATTTTTTTATTGCCATATGTCTGGTACTGTGCTAAATATTTAACATGCATTATTTCATTAAATTATTTGAACAGTCCTATAAGGAAGATATAATTTTCCTTATTTTACACATGAGTAAAGAGATTTGAAGGATTAGGTAAATTGCTTTGGGTCAAAGAGCTAAAACATCTGAATATGAATATGCATTTAATCTTCTCTTCCCCTACTACCTGATAAAATAAAGCCCCACAATTATTGACTGATGTAATAATTCTTGAATAAATGAATTGAACACAATGAGAAATGAAGACTCACTGGCCACTCAACAAGTCAGCAAAAACAGAGCTTAGTGATTGAACTGCAATGCACTGACTAGTCCAGAGCACACGTATTGTATTATACGTGTGTCAGTCTTAAATATCCAGATTATTTCTTATTTGCCCCTTCCTCTCTCACTCCCAGACTACCAGTACAATGCTCTCTTCTTCTTTTCCTTGCTTTTCCTTCTACAAAGTGATGCCAGATTGCCATTTAGGAAGAATTTTAATACCCTAAACATCACTTACTTATCAGTACATTAGTGTATCACACTGCTTACCAGATTCTCACTAGATTTTAAACATACATATGCAAAATACTGAAAAATGGAAGTTACTAACTTTTGTGGGTTTTGTCCTCCCTCTCCTATTTGGAAATATTCATTCAAATGTATACTTTTTTCCAAGAAAAAAATAGAGGGATTCATAAAATTGGATCCATTTAGACTAAATTCTTCCCAGAGAGTTTTTGAAGATGCAGTTAAGATAAATACAATTAGAATATCTTAGTGACTACTACGATGGATAAAATTATTTAGAAAATATGACGATGCCCAGATGGTGTGTATTTACTTCTCTCTCCTCAGCAGTTCCTGCTTTTTCAAATGTGTTAACACAATGTGAATTTCACTTTACTAATGGTATCAAATCTGAATGAATACGAAATAATGGCTCCTAATTGTGCCAAAAGACCTTCCTGAATTAGCCCATCTTCCAAACAGCTTCTACTTTGGTTTCATATTTAGGCTCTCAGCAGTTTTAACTCATATCTATGGCAGTGTGAATTACATTACTTTTCTATATTTTGTAAAATATTGGCTGACTTTCCCAAGTGAAACTCTCTTTTTCTCTTTATTTAGCAGAATCCAAGTAATTAAAATGCATTTCCCCTTCACTTTTATTTAATCTTTCTCAAGGTGCTTTTATCTGACTGAAAAATAATGCTTTCAATTTTCTTACAGATCAAAATATCCTAGTAGAAACTTTCACATTTGCAGAATAGGTTTTACGTTACAGCTTTATATATTTTCATGGGACCTTAGACTAATTCACAAAATATAAAAGAGTAAATTATTTGTCCACTTTTTGGAATGCATGGGAGAAAAGAGGCTTGGATATCTACCTAACCTTCATGTATTCCTCTTCATAAACTCAGAAGTCTTTGTTAGACATCTGTCCCAGGTAAAAAGTAAACTTTGTGATTACTAAAAACACTTCCAGTGAGAGAGATACTGTACTTTCTAAACGGACTGCATACTGCTCAAAACATCAAGTGGCTAATTTGTTTGATACAGACAGGAATCAATCTAATTAAAAAAATAAAAATAAAATAAAGCCTTAATAGATATAAAGTCAAAACATATTAGCAATTTGACATGAGGAATATATTTACATAGAAATATAAGGAAACATGTTCAACCTCATCAGTAGTCCAATTAAAACTGATTAGGTTAATCTCCCATCTGCTAAATTACCTGGCATTACTAATAATACTGGTAAGAAAATGGTGAGACTACTAGGTTACTATTGGAGCATATAACCCTCCATTTATTTAAGACATTTATTAAACACATATGCTAAGCATTGCTGACACATCAGTAAACAAGAAGAATAATAAGGCTCCTGCTGTCATGGAAAATGTTGTCTATAATGGGAAAAAGTTAAATAATTAAATAAAAGTAGTTACAAATTTCCTTCCATCTTAAAAGTTACCTTTTTCCTCTTTTAATTCAAATAAAGTTTAGAATTTGGTAATATATTTCTGTGAATGGATTTTGTCTTACAATCACATATTGAATATGCATGCAACTTGTAAGTCTCTTCCCTTCTGCAGATATTAATATAAATTAATTAATTAGTTAATATAACTGAGGAGTTAGCATGATTTCTCCAAAATAATTCAAAGAATAATAAAAATTATGTTCAGAAAAACCTTTATTGTCTAAATATTTAAAATACTCTAATGTTCTTGTTCACCATCCATTTAGACCCTAAGGTAAATAATTCAGGTAAACAATGAGGCATAGAAAGTAATGAGGAAAACTCTGTACAATTTTTGAGAATAGTGCCTTAATTCATGATATCCCCCAATATCCTTCATTTTTTATAATGTTCTCTGATAAATATATTATTAAAACTAAAAAGTTCCGTAGGCCATTAATTTTGGACCGGGACCTAACAAATTCTGGGCCTACTGTGAGAAGCGGTGTGCTGCAGTGGGTAAAACACTGACTCTAGGGTCAAGCATCTTGCATTGAAATCTCAGCTCTCACATCTGCTTTGTGAATTTAGGCAAATTACTTTCTAAGTTCAGTTGTTTTGTTTGTTTTTAATTTGTATTATAGTAATGATAGTAATGATAAAAGCTACATTAGTCCCCTACCTTAGCAGGGATTTTCATTTTGTTTATTGCTATATAGTCAGTGCCTAGAATGGTGCATTGCAGATAGAAGATGTTCAGTTAAATACTGTTAAATAAAGTAATCAACTTATAAATGAATAATAAAGTCCAATTCATAACATTCATGTGAAAAGTAAGTTGTAATGTTAGTTAAGATTAAGCACTTAGCAGTTCATGTAATGCAACATTTCATTTCTTTTATGTCCTCTGGGTTTTGAAGTTACATTTTGTACTTTATTATGCATTGGTCAAGGGTATATAGAGGAATTATATTGTTTATGTGATTGTGTAGATACACCCATTTTGAATTCCTATAGAAAATACGCAGTGACCAGACATAATAATAATCACAGCAATTCACTGACATGTTACCCTCTGTTGGTACAGTGATACATATCAGACACATTTAGGACCACTGGGGGATCTTAGGGATAAAGATATTATCCTAATAGATGTCATTCCTACTCTAAAGTCTACAAAAAAAATATTTTATAAATTATGCAAGGTTTTTAAAATATACATTATAGAAGTAATCATTGAAGCACGATTTAAAAATAGAAAATAAAATCTATATGTTTCAGTCTTCTTAAGATTCACTATCTAGGGACTTGCCTGGTGGTCCAGTGATTAGGACTCGCGAGCTCCCGATGCAAGGGGTGTGGGTTTGATCCCTGGTCAGGGAACTAAGATCCCACATGCCTTGCAGCCAAAAAAAAAAAAAAAAAACACTGTCTAAGCTTAAATTTAAACATAAGCCATTTCATTTTCATATTTCTTTTGTGTCAGTGTAAACTTATAAAGTATTTTTGGAAGTCAATTTAGTGGTATTCAGCCAAATATTAAACCATGAGTACATTTTGAGCCCCCCAAACACTTTATGCATGAGTCTGTTCTATAGGGATATAGATATATATATAAGGATATAATGCATTTCTGTATCTGTACATATGTGTGTGTTTACAAAAGCTATGAGAACTTGGAAAATGTAAATGTGCATCAATCTTTAGGGGACTAATAAAACATATTTTAGGATGCCCAATATTTAGAATAATATGTAGTCAATTAAACAAATAAGATGTACCTAAATATTACAAAATAGAAAGAACTCCAAGACAAAGGAATATATATATGTTGTATATGTGTGTATTATATATGTGTATAAATTATATATGTTATATATATAAACACACACATTCTATTTCCTTATAAAATTATTTTCTTCATACATGATATGTATATTACATTTATAGAGATAATAAACCTTCAAATATGAGTGTGTTCATTTAGGTGGGAGGGTTAGTGGGAGAGTGTTATGAGTGAGCTTTGATGTAAATTCATGATCCTAAGCATACACTTACAACTGTAAAACAAGATGGTTACAGTTAGAGTGGGGATTCTGGGAAAGTGATGAGTAGGAAGAGTTATTTTTAGTTTTTTTCTGTTTATTTCCATATGGTTGAATGTTTTCCAGAGAATATTTTCACATATACCTATGTAATTTAAAAAGAACCAAAAATAGAATTAACAGTTCTTATTATTATTCTTTAGAACATTAATTTATTAATTTGTCACATTAAATACATATATTATTAATGAAAAAAATTGTCTGCTCTCACCTACCTCCCAGTCTGATTTTGGTAGATCAGGAAGCATTTAGGCTTTCTCCCACCAACTCCTCTAGATTTAACTTCTTTCTTTGCCTCATTTCCTCTTCTGAATGGGAAAGTGCATGGTGGGGAGGGGAATTTTTATGTTTCCTATTTCTTCATTTAGAAGTCTTTGGAACACTTAAATTGTATTAATCTATTAATCATATTGTAGAGTGACAGTCAAGGTATTGATTGTTAGATGTAAAATTCAATAATTCTGTTTATCAAAATAAAATATATTTATCTCCCTACCCTGTGTTCTTCCCTCTGCTAGGTAAAGGAAATACTTTATATAAGTCAGGGTTTCACAAACTTAGCATTCATCACTTATCAGGCTTCTCAACTCAGCAGATTTCTGATCCCCTCTCAAAGTATCTATGATTAGGTTTTCCTGGGTTGGAATGGGTTAATTATCATTTTAATAAGTCCCCAGATGTTCTGAGACTGTGAATTCAGGCACCATACTTTGACAATCAGTGGAAAAAGAAAAAGACAGGAAATAATTCCAGACTTCATGGAATTTATAATCTAGCTAGGGTTGTATTTGTCTTCTATTATTGCTGTAACAAATTACAGCAAATTTAGTGGTTTAAAACAACACAAATTTATTATCTTAAAGTTCTTGAGGTCAGAAATCTAAAGTGGTTTGGTAGGACCATGTTCCTTCTGGAGGCTTGAGGTGAGAATTTTCTTTTTCCAGTTTCTAGAGACTTCATGCATTCCTTGGCTCATGACCCTATCTTCAAGGCACAGTGTTTTCATCTCTCTCTCTCTCTCTCTCTCTTTCTCTCTGTCGCTCGCTCCTACCTTTGTCATCACTTCTTCTCTGGTTCTGATCCTCCTGCCTTTCTGTAATAATCGCATTGGAACTACTCCAAGATAATCCTTCCATCTTCCTTATCTTTTGCTCTGGAAGGTAACATATTCAGAGATTTTGGGGATTACGATGTGGAAATGACACGTTCTGAACCGTAGAAAAGCATACTTGTAGGTATGGTGGTAAGTTGAAAGTAGCATTGAAACAGAAGATAAAAAGCTATATAAATATGTGTGTGTGTGTGTGTTTGTGTGTGTGTGTGTGTGTGTGTGTGTGTTGCTTTCAGAGAACCAGCCAACGAATCAAATGTACAACCTTGGCTAACTCAGTAGATCTCTTTGAACATTTATTTCATTGAAAATGGAGTGATTGATTTAGTGATTTCTAAAATAACTAATAGTTATTAATGGGATTCTACAGCTAGGGACTAGCTCTGATGTTTTTATGACAGTCAAAGGTAAAATAGGTGCTGATTTAAAAAACACAAATAGTCAAGATTTCAGGGTTTCTGTCTTTATATTTCAGTATATGTTTCTTTTCTTTTATAATGTAATTTCTGTTTGTACAATTTTGCTATGTTTGCCTGAAAAAATGTTGCCTTTCTTGTAGCAGTAGGCCATTTTAAATGGCACCTAACATACAATCAAGCATATAGAGATTGCAAGGATAAAAAAAATATATTAAGTTAAGTTGATAAGTTGCATTCTTTCTTTTTTCTTTTTTTTTTACATTTATTTATTTATTTTTGGCTGTGTTGGGTCTTCGTTGCTGTGCACGGGCTTTCTCTAGTTGTGGAGAGTGGGAGCTACTCTTCGTTGCAGTGCACGGGCTTCTCATTGCAGTGGCTTCTCTTGTTGCAGAGCACAGGCTCTAGGCACGTGCGCTTCAGTAGTTGTGGCTCAAGGGCTCTAGAGCGCAGGCTCAGTAGTTGTGGCACACAGGCATGTGGGATCTTCCCAGACCAGGGATCGAACCCGTGTCCCCTGCATTGGCAGGCAGATTCTTAACCACTGCACTACCAGGGAAGTCCCAATAAGTTGCATTCTTTATACAGATCTTCAGAGTACTGTGCCAGTAAAGAGACACATGGTTTTCCCAATCTTCAAGCAGAGACATACGATGTGAAGAAGGCTTCTTGGGGCAGTGCAGAGAACTGGACGGTAAGGAAGTTAGGGTTTATTTCAAGGGGTTGAATGAGGAAACTCTGAGACTTTGTAAATTAATTCTTAGATAGTGGATTTTTAATCAAAATTCAAATGGGAAGAGGATTCCATAAAAGAATTTAATTCAGTCTTGGTAATCCCATTCATAAGCAGAGACATGGTGACACTTTTCATGTAGTGAAATTTGTTTCACTAAATTCCAAAGGGACTGAAATGTCCCAACAACAACCAAAACCATTAAACATGTGAATTCGTTAATGTAAACTATAAGGTTTTAATATTTCTACTCTAATTTGTGTAAATGTGAGATTTGCTGTAGCAACACAGTGGTGTTTTCAGTATATTTTTAACCTTTATTAAGTACCACTAGAGGGCAGGGTTATTTCTCAATTTTACTTAAATTGATTTCCTAAATTATGAGATTAACAAAATAGCATCATACTTACATTTTTGTTAACTTTTATTGAAAGGCAATTTTTATATGATGGCATTTTCAGATTAACTTCATTCTAATCAGTTAAGATCTTTTTTAAAAATCTCAAATTCCATTCTACTTCACAAATTATTTTACACATTTGAAAAAAGACATTGATAGTTCAAGGACAGATGCTGTTTTAAGTTTGAACAATCCCTGGTTTATTCAAGTATAGGAGAAGATGATTTTTTTTGGGGGGGGATTTTTTTCAGTCAAGAAGGACATCAAGGGAAATAACAGTGAAATTATAATATATTATATTGTCAAAATATCATTTTAGATTCAACAAGTCATTAAATATTTCTTAATTATTGACCATTTTTTAGGCCCTGAGGATGGACATAGTAAGACATGTTATTGTAGATATTATTTTCTTTTGAAAACTGACCTTTATTCCCCTTTCCAGAAATGAATTTGAGTACTTCCTATGTGCTTATGTACTTACTTCCATCTCAGAATGTAAAACATTGTGCTAGAATTGCCCTCACAAGACTTGTGAGCTCTTTGGGCACAGATTCAAAATTTTGTCCACACTGTAGGTCAGCAAGCAAAATAGGACTTGCCAGAGAATAGATACTCAATAGAAATTTGCGTCTTTATTTTAATATGGTAGAAAAAAATCAATGAAAAATTAATTATTTACTATAGTAATATCTGTACTGTGTATTATTTTATTTTATTCAGTTTCACATCAATGTAGTATTGATTTTAAAATGATGTATGGAGAACAGTTAACCAACAACAACTTGGTTCTCAATTCAATTCAGCAAGCATTTCTTGGGGACCTAATATGTTTCTTGTATTATGCCCAGTGCTGGGCATAAAAAGATTAAAAAAATAGTCTCAGCCCTTAAAGGACCAGTGCAAATAAAAGCACATAAAACAGATAACTTTAATGTTCGTAAGTGAGATAAAGCATTTTGTTCAACTTATAACTGATTTTCAGGCCAGCTAAGAAAAAAGTGTCATGTTCAAGTTTTGGATTATGCAGCTACACAAGAAATTGGAGAACAAATGTTTTGCCAAATGACTCTGTAACATAATAAATTCAAGCTATATCATTAAATGATATGTAATATAAAGCATGATATCAAACTAATGGGTGGATAACAAGAGTGCTCTTGGTCAGTGATAGCCTTTAAGAACTGCTACTTATTTGGCCTGCCAGCCCTGGCCTCAAAACCTTGTGTAACAGTAGCCACAGAGTCTGTCAGATTCGAAAACTCTTCTTGTTGATACTAGAAAATAATTTAGGAAATTTCAAGGATATCTGTAACGTGTATTTATTCATTCAAGTGTTTGCTTATACTGCATATTTATATACTGTGTTAAATATATTCAGAAATATATACACAAAGACACATTCGTACACCCGCACATAATAGCAACTACAAACACTATTTAGTTTTAATGTTAGGAGATTATGTGTTTAAAATACTCAGACCCTTCTTTATAAACATCTGATGAAACTGTAAGCCAGATGTGACTAAGATACATATCATTATAGTCTAATTCAAATCTTCCCCTTTTCTCTTGTTTTCTGTCATTTGCCGAAATACATGTGTCCGTGACATTTGGTTTACACAGTCTTCCTTATTATTTGGTTATATTTTTGTATCAGAGCTGTGTCTGCTTTTATTTGTTGTATGTTTTATATTTTAAATTACAGGGTCTTCAGATACTATGTTTTTCTTTTCCCTTCAGATATTTATGTTTATGTTTGATCTTGTACTGATTTATGATAATTAAGGAAGATTGAGGTGAACACATATATGAAGTGGTAGTCCATAAATATTACTCTGGGAAATGAGGTGAAAATTAATTGGACTAAGCAGACTGGGGTGAAAAAACAAAAGAGTGGCTTAAGATTGGAGAACCTTCTTATTAAAGGAACAGGTCAAGTATACTGGGAATAACAAAAACAATAAAGAAGCTGTAATTATAAAGTATTATAATCAGAGATAGGTTTTTAAATTTCAGTGTTAATCAGCTGTCTGATTAAAAGAAGAAGGAAAAAAGCTTTCTCTCTGTTGCCAGGACATTTCATGGAGTGAGAGATACTTTCAGGGGGTGGCTTAAGTTTCTCTACTCTGAATTTTAAGGACTGTACTTTTTCCTGACTTCCCATTTCACCATATCCTTTACAAGTAGCAGGAGTTAGAACTGTACTTGAGGTCCTCAAGCACTTGTGATATATTGTATATAACATATGAAATATATTATATTATTAAATATATTATTAACATATAAGTATATATAATTAATTGTATATACTTATATATATGTATGGGAAAAAACTTGATGGGACACTCAGTTTCTTTTTTTCCTGCATTTTCCTGTTGTATGTAGGAAATAATTATTTTTCTAAATTAAGCAGTTCGTACTATTGTGAACATTGGAATGATTGCTTTTATCCTTGAGTGCATTTACTAGCACACGAGGGTAAATATTTAGAGCAATGCATAGGGATTTAGCCTTGTGATTCCCATTATTGTGAAGAAAGGTAAATATTTACAGTATATTTATCTGATGATGTTTGTACTAGGACTCAGTATAATGAAATGAAACAACTATACAAAAAAAAGTTATCTGAAGCCTTGAATAAATTTATGACAACATGATGTAGGAGACATTATGGCTTCCTACTATCTTTGGATGCACTAACATAATCAGTCTAAATATAGCCAACACTCGAAAGACAGACAAAATTGAAGTAATGAGTAATCCATAAGTGGTTTAAGAAATGTGATATTTTAAAAAAATGTGGAAAAAGAGGAACTGTTAATTACAGTGCTCCACATTGTTCCATAAACAGAGAGAGCCAGCATGATAATTTTGCTGATTCTTTTTTTAAAAAACACAATATGTTACACACTCTGCCAGTGTAGAAATATAAGTAAATTTTCCTTAAATGATATGTTCTGAGGATGTATGATGTTAGCAGAAGATAAGAATATATTATCATAGCATAGCCTCTGTTTTTAGGATAAGTAAATCATGCCATTTTTGCTTTCTCTCTTTTTAAATTCACAGTCATAATTTGAAGGGATTAAAAGCTCTGGTTTTTGTTTTATTTTATTTTTTTAATATCCATCCACTTTAATTTTATTTATTTTTAACATCTTTATTAGAGTATAATTATGTTAAAATGGTATGTTAGTTTCTGCTTTATAACAAAGTGAATCAGCTATATATATACATATATCCCCATATCTTCTGCCTCTTGCATCTCCCTCTCACCCTGCTAACCCACCCCTCTAAGTGGTCACAAAGCACCGAGCTGATCTCCCTGTGCTATGCGGCAGCTTCCCACTAGTTATCTATTTTACATTTGGTAGTGTATATATGTACATGCCACTCTCTCACTTTGTCCCAGCTTACTCTTCCGACTCCCCATTTCCTCAAGTCCATTCTCTACATCTGCGTCTTTATTTCTGTCCTGCCCATAGGTTCTTCAGAACCATTTTTTTTTTTTTTAGATTCCATATATATATATGTGTTAGCATATGCTATTTGTTTTTCTCTTTCTGACATACTTCACTCTGTGTGACAGACTCTAGGTCGATCCACCTCACTACAAATAACTCAGTTTCGTTTGTTTTTATGGCTGAGTCACATTCCATTTTGTATATGTGCCACATCTTCTTTATCCATTTTTCTGTTGATGGACACTTAGGTTGCTTCCATGTCCTGGCTATTATAAATAGAGGTGCAATGAACATTGTGGTACATGACTCTTTTTGAATTATGGTTTTCTCAGGGTATATGCCCAGTAGTGAGATTGCCGGGTCGTATGGTAGTTCTATTTTTAGTTTTTTAAGTAACATCCATACTGTTCTCCATAGTGGCTGTATCAATTTACATTCCCATCAACAGTACAAGACGGTTCCCTTTTCTCCACACCCTCTCCAGCATTTATTGTTTGTAGATATTTTGATGATGGCCATTCTGACTGGTATGAGGTGTTACCTCATTGTAGTTTTGATTCACATTTCTCTAATAATTAGTGATTTTGAGCATCCTTTCATGTGTTTGTTGGCAATCTGTATCTTTTTTGGAGAAATGTCTATTTAGATCTTGTGCCCATTTTTGAATTGGGTTGTTTGTTTTTTTGATATTGAGCTGAATGAGCTGCTTGTAAAATTTAGAGATTAATCCTTTGTCAGTTGCTTCATTTGAAAATATTTTCTCCCATTCTGAGGGTTGTCTATTGGTCTTATTTATGGCTTCCTTTGCTGTGCAAAAGCTTTAAAGTTTCATTAGATACCATTTTTTTGTTTTGTTTTTATTTCCATTTCTCTAGGAGGTGGGTAAAAAAGGATCTTGCTGTGATTTATGTCATAGAGTGTTCTGCCTATGTTTCCTCTAAGAGTTTTATACTGCCTGGCCTTACATTTAACTCTTTAATCCATTTTGAGTTTATTTTCATGTATGGTGTTGAGGAGTGTTCTAATTTCATTCTTTTACATGTAGCTGTCCAGTTTTCCAGCACCACTTATTGAAGAGGCTGTCTTTTCTCCACTGTATATTCTTGCCTCCTTTGTCAAAGATAAGGTGACCATATGTGCATGGGTTTATCTCTGGCTTTCTATCCTGTTCCATTGATCTATATTTCTGTTTTTGTACCAGTACCATACTCTCTTGATTACTGTAGCTTTGTAGTATAGTCTGAAGTCCAGGAGCCTGATTCCACCAGCTCCATTTTTCTTTCTCAAGATTGCTTTGGCTAATCAAGGTCTTTTGTGTTTCCATACAAATGTGAAATTTTTTGTTCTTGTTCTATGATAACTGCCATTGGTAGTTTGATAGGGATAGCACTGAATCTGTAGATTGCTTTGGGTAATATACTCATTTTCACAATCTTGATTCTTCCAATCCAAGAACATGGTATATCTCTCCATCTGTTTGTATCATCTTTAATTTCTTTCATCAGTATCTTATAGTTTTCTGCATACAGGTCTTTTGTCTCCTTAAGTAGGTTTATTCCTAGGTATTTTATTCTTTTTGTTGCAGTGGAAAATGGGAGTATTTCCTTAATTTCTCTTTCAGATTTTTCATCATTAGTGTATAGAAATGCAAGAGATTTCTGTGCATTAATTTTGTATCCTGCTACTTTGCCAAATTCATTGATTAGCTCTAGTAGTTTTCTGGTAGCATCTTTAGGATTCTCTATGTAGAGTATCATGTCATCTGCAAACAGTGACAGCTTTACTTCTTCTCTTCTGATTTGGATTCCTTTTAGATCTTTTTCTTCTCTGATTGCTGTGGTGAAAACTTCCAAACTTATGTTGAATAATAGTGGTGAGAGTGGACAACCTTGTCTTGTTCCTGTTTTTAGAGGACATGCTTTCAGTTTTTCACCTTTGGGAATGATGTTGGCTGTGTGTTTGTCATATATGGCCTTTATTATGTTGAGGTAAATTCCTTCTCTGCCTATTTTCTGAGGGTTTTTAACATAAATGGGTGTTGAATTTTGTTGAAAGCTTTTTCTGCATCTATTGAGATGATCATATGGTTTTTCTTCTTCAATTTGTTAATATGGTGTATCACATTGATTTATTTGCATATATTGAAGAATCCTTTCATTCCTGGGATAATCCCCATTTTATCATGGTGTATGATCTTTTTAATGTGCTGTTGGATTCTGTTTGCTAGTATTTTGTTGAGGAATTTTGCAAATATGTTCATCAGTGATATTGGCCTGTAGTTTTTTTTTTTTGTTTGTGATATCTTCGTCTGGTTTTGTTATCAGGATTATGGTGCCCTTGTAGAATGTGGGAGTGTTCCTCCCTCTGCTATATTTTGGAAGAGTTTGAGAAGAATAGGTGTTAGCTCTTCTCTAAATGTTTGATAGAATTCGCCTGTGAAGCCATCTGGTCCTGGGCTTTTGTTTGTTGGAAGATTTTTAATCACAGTTTCAATTTCAGTGTTTGTGATTGGTCTGTTCATAGTCTGGTTTTGGTATCAGGGTGATGGTGGCCTCGTAGAATGAGTTTGGGAGTGTTCCTCCCTCTGCTATATTTTGGAAGAGTTTGAGAAGGATAGGTGTTAGCTCTTCTCTAAATGTTTGATAGAATTCACCTGTGAAGCCATCTGGTCCTGGGCTTTTGTTTGTTGGAAGATTTTAAATCACAGTTTCAATTTCAGTGCTTGTGATTGGTCTGTTCATATTTTCTATTTCTTTCTGGTTCAGTCTTGGCAGATTGTGCATTTCTAAGAATTTGTCCATTTCTTCCAGGTTGTCCATTTTATTGGCATATAGTTGCTTGTAGTAATCTCTCATGATCCTTTGTATTTCTGCAATGTCAGTTGTTACTTCTCCTTTTTCATTTCTAATTGTATTGATTTGAGTCTTCTCCCTTTTTTTCTTGATGAGTCTGGCTAATGCTTTTTCAATTTTGTTTATCTTCTCAAAGAACCATGTTTTAGTTTTATTGTACTTTGCTATTGTTTCCTTCATTTCTTTTTCATTTGTTTCTGCTCTGATCTTTATGATTTCTTTCCTTCTTCTAACTTTGGGAGTCTTTTGTTACTCTCTAATTGCTTTAGGTGTAAGGTTAGGTTGTTTATTTGACATGTTTTTTGTTTTTTGAGGTAGGATTGTATTGCTATAAAATTCCCTCTTAGAACTGCTTTTGCTGCACCCTATAGGTTTTGGGTCATCATGTTTTCATTGTCATTTGTTTCTAGGTATATTTTGATTTCCTCTTTGATTTCTTCAGTAATCTCCTGATTATTTAGTAGTGTATTTTTTAGCCTCCATGTGTTTGTATTGTTTCCAGATTTTTTCCTGTATTTGATATCTCGTCTCATAGCGTTGTGCTTGGAAAAGATACCTGATATGATATCAATTTTCTTAAATTTACCAAAGTTTGATGTGTGCCCCAAGACATGATCTGTCCTGGAGAATGCTCCATGAGCACTTGAGAAGAAAGTGTAATCTTCTGTTTTGGATTGGAATGTCCTATAAATATCAATTAAGTCCATCTTGTTTAATGTATCATTTGAAGCTTGCTTTTCGTATTTATTTTCATTTTGGATGATCTGTCCATTGGTGACGTGGGGTCTTAAAGTCCCCTACTATGATTGTGTTACTGTCGATTTCCCCCTTTATGGCTGTTAGCATTTGCCTTATGTATTGAGGTGCTCCTATTTTGGGTGCATAAATATTTACAATTGTTACATCTTCTTGTTTGTTTGAACCCTTGATCACTATGTAGTGTCCTTCTTTGTCTCTTGTAATAGTCTGTATTTTAAAGTCAATTTTGTCTGATATGAGAATTGCTACTCCGGCTTTCTTCTGATTTCCATTTGCATGGAATATCTTTTTCCATCCCCTCACTTTCATTCTGTATGTTTCCCTAGGTCTGAAGTGGGTCTCTTGTAGACAGCATATATAGGGGTCTTATTTTTGTATCCATTCAGTGTCTTTTCGTTGGAGCATTTAATCCATTTACATTTAAGGTAGTTATCGCTATGTATATTCCTATTACCATTTTCTTAATTGTTTGGGGTTTGCTTTCATAGGTCTTTTCCTTCTCTTGTGTTTCCTGCCTAGAGAAGTTCCTTTAGCATTTGTTGTAGAGCTGGTTTGGTGGTGCTTAATTATCTTAGCTTCTGCTTGTCTGTAAAGGTTTTAATTTCTCCGTCAAATCTGAATGAGATCCTTGCTAGGTAGAGTAATCTTGGTTGTATGTTTTTCCCTTTCATCACTTTAAATATGTCCTGCCCCTCCCTTCTGGCTTGCAGGGTTTCTACTTAAAGATCAGCTATTATCCTTATAGAGATTCCCTTGCATGTTAATTGTTGCTTTTTTTTTGCTGCTTTTAATATTTATTCTTTGTATTTAATTTTTGATACTGTGATTAATATGTGTCTTGTCATGTTTCTCCTTGGATTTATCCTGTATGAAACTCTTTGCTCTTCCTGGACTTGATTGACTATTTCCTTTCCCATATTAGGGAAGTTTTCAACTATAATCTTTTCAAATATTTTCTCAGTCCCTTCCTTTTTCTCTTCTTTTTCTGGGACCCCTATAATTTGCATGTTGGTGCGTTTAATGTTTTCACAGATGTCTCTGAGACTGTCCTCAATTCTTTTCATTCTTTTTCCTTTATTCTTCTCTGCGGTAGTTATTTACATTATTTTATCTTCCAGGTCACTAATCTGTTCTTCTGCCTCAGTTATTCTGCTATTGATTCCTTCTAGAGAATTTTTAGTTTTATTTATTGGTGGTTCATCATTGTTTGTTTGCTCTTTAGTCCTTCTAGGTCCTCGTTAAACATTTCTTGTATTTTCTCTATTCTATTTCCAAGGTTTTGGATCATCTTTGTTATCATTACTCTGAATTCTTTTTCAGGTAGACTGCATATTTCCTCTTCATTTGTTTGGTCTGATGGTTTTTTATGTTGCTCCTTCATCTGCTGTGTGTTTCTCGGTCTTCTCATTTTGCTTAACTTACTGTGTTTGGGGTCTCCTTTTCACAGGCTGCAGGTTCATAGTTCCTATTGTTTTTGGTGTCTGCCCCCAGTGGCTATGGTTGGTTCTGTGGGTTGTGTAGGTTTCCTGGTGTAGGGGACTGGTGCCTGTGTTCTGGTGGATGAGGCTGGATCTTATATTTCTGGTGGGCAGGACCACTTCTGTTGGTGTGTTTTGGGGTGCCTGTGACCTTATTATGATTTTAAGCAACCTCTCTGCTAATGGGTGGCGTTGTGTTCCTGTCTTGCTAGTTGTTTGTCATAGGGTGTCTAGCACTGTAGATTACTAGTCGTTGAGTGGAGGTGGGTCTTACCATTGAGATGGAGATCTCTGGGAGACCTTTCACCATTTGATATTATGTGGAGCCAGGAGGTCTCTGATGGACCAGTGTCCTGAACTTGGCTCTCCCACATCAGAGGCACAGGCTTGACACCTGGCCAGAGCACCAAGACCCTGTCAGCCACACAGCTCAGAAGAAAAGGGAGAAAAGAAAGATAGAAAGAAAAAATAAAATAGTTATGAAAGTAAAATATAAAAAAATTATTAGAAATTTAAAAAATTATAAAGTAATAAATAGAATAAAAATAATGGACAGACAGAACCCTAGGATAAATCGTAAAAGCAAAGCTATACAGGCAAAATCACACAAAGAATCATACACACATCCACTCACAAAAAGAGAAAAAGGAAATATATATATATTTTTAAATATAATATATAATATTATTATATATAATAATATATATTATGAATTATTATTATATTATATCATATTAATTATATCATAGCATAAAGTAAAAATCCATGAATCCATATGTATGTAAAAACTAAATGAATAAGTAAGTGTTTGATGACGATAACATTTTATAGTATCGAAGTATCTCCCAACAAAATACTCACTAATTACAAAAGAAAAAAAAAAGTGCAGAAGCCTGATAGACACAACCTTAACTGAGTATCAGAGTGAATATTACCAGGAATAAAGCAAGTTGAATTTGTATGCTAGCTGATAGGAATGATGGAGAAAAACACATTATTCCTATAGTATTCCTGCCACAGATGCACAACCTGAATATAATCAAAAGGACGTCTCAGACAAACCTAAGTCTAAGGGCATTCCGTAAAATAATGGGCTGTAATCCTCAAAAATATTGAGATCATGAAAAACAAGACTGAAGAACAGTTTCATAGTGAGGAGGTTAATAAGTGAATATAACACTATTTCTGAACTGAATCCTTTATTAGAAAGGATTATTTTAGGAGAATATTTGGCAAAGCTTGAGGGGGGTTTGAGGATTAGATGATTGTAATGTATTATTCTAGTTATCTATTTTTTGCACATGAAATCTTTCTTAACTTAGTGGCATGAAACAATAATGTTTTTATCACGCTCGTGGATTCTGAGGGTTAGGAATTTGGGAAAAGTTCATTGGAGATGATTTCTTTTTGCTCTGTGATATCAGAGGTTTCAGGTAAAAATACTTGCTGACTACAGTGAAGTAAGTCAGAAAGAGAAAAACAAATACCGTATGCTAACACATATGTATGGAATCCAAAAAAAAAAAGAAAAAAGGGCTCTGATGAACCTAGGGGCAGGACAGAAATAAAGACGCAGACGTAGAGAATGGACTTGAGAACACGGTGGGGGGGTGGGGAAGGGTAAGCTGGGACGAAGTGAGAGAGTAGCACTGACATATATACACTACCAAATATAAAATAGATAGCTAGTGGGAAGTAGCTGCATCACACGAGGAGATCAGCCTGGTGCTTTGTGACCACCTGTAGGGGTGGGATAGGGAGCGAGGGAGGGAGACGCAAGAGGGAGGGGATATGGGGGTATATGTATACATATAGCTGATTGACTTTGTTATACAGCAGAAACTAATGCAACATTGTAAAGCAATTATACTTCAATAAAGATGTTAAAAAAATAAAAATACTTGCTGGTTGGTAGCAGGAATCATCTGAAGGCTTATTTATTCACATGTCCAGTGGTTGATTCTGACTGTTGTTTCAGAACCTGGAACTTACTGTGGACTCTTCATGCCCATGCTTACATTTCCTGACAGCACGGAGGCTCAGTCCCAATAGCGGTTGTGCTAGGACAATCAGACAGATTTATCACCACTTATGAATTAGCCTCAGAAGTCACAGAGCCTACCCAAATTCAAGGAGAGGAAATAAAGATTTTCCCACTTCTTCCTCCCCAGGCCAAAACCATACATTCCCTGAGGAATGTGAAACTCACTTTGTAAGAAGAGCATGTGAGATGGAAGAGATACTGGTTGTAGTCATCTTTAGAAAATAATCTGTCTTATGTGTAATGATAATTAACAGATTTTGATAGTTGTGCTGTGGTTTTTTAATACAGTCATCTTAAATGTGGCAAATTGCCCACAAATGGTTCAGGAAAAGTATTTAATAGAAATGTTCTGTTCTTACAAAGCTTCTGTAAGTTTTTAATAATTTCAAAACCCAAAGTAAGGCAAACAAACATCTAAAAATACAAGTGGAGATTTCCAGGAGAATCTAATTGAGACTACTTTTAAAATGGAAATGGAGAAAGCTACCTGAGGTTATATCTGTGGGAGGGAGGTAGGTTGGGAGAGAGATGTAGAGTGCTATTCATAGGGGAATGTTAAGCTATAACAGCAAGGATGTGAATACAAGGGTTTAGTTAAATGTGAATATTTGAATCATATGTTCAATGGTAATCAACCATAGGCTCACTCTGCCCTCTACCTCACCCTCTACCAGGGTATGTGGAAATGCATGGGAGAGTTTTTAGTCATTACAATTAATGGAGAGGCACTGTTAGAATTTAGTGAGGAGGGACTGTAACAGCAAGCATCCTTCTCTGGGAAATGAATCATGTATCCGAAATGCTATAGTGCTGCCTTTAAAATATACTGGCTGGGTGAATAAGTGAATTAAGTAGAAGAGTTACATAAATATATTCTAAACAATTAGAATGATTTTTCATAGAGCAATAGAAATATAATAGAACATTGTTTTTTATGATGTGCAATCAGGCATTCATAACAGAAACATAAGTACAATTGATAATTTGATTATTCCGTCTCAAAAGTTAGAGTGATATCTCGGATAGCACTTTCATTGCTACAGTAATATTGGACAGTAAATCATAGTTGTTAAAGGCACAGGCTTTATGGCAGATCTTGCCTCTGTTACTTACTAGTTTTGTGACCTTGAGCAAGTTATTTATTTGTTTTTATTTTCCTGTGAAATAGACTTAGTACCTTATAATATTATTGTAAGCTAACAAACAGATCTCAGGTACTTATCACAGTAAGTTCTTATGTATCTAATACATGACAAATGTTATTGTGAATAATTGTAGTACCAGTGATGGTGGTAACAATGATGGCAGGAAGAGTAAATAGAAGACTTCCTAAGTTTCATCTACTAAGGAGAAGAACTTAACTGTTGTTTCACAGAAATGTCATAGTACTCCTGAGTGGGGGAATTGAGTTTTCAGCCCCTACTTCAAGTAGAAAATAGCTTATCCTGTCAGTAAAAGTTTAAATTATTTAAAAAATTTTTTCCTTACCAATTTTTCAGGAAAAACAAAACTGGACTTTAAATATAATGTAAATGTAGGAGAGATTGAAGGAAATATTTTTCAGGTTAGAAAGACAGAATTGGAGGAATCATACATCTTTGTTGTATGATTCAACTATCTTTCTTAGCTATAATCAACTATCTTCCTTAGCTATAATGCTTAAGTGTTGTTTTAAATCCCTAAGTGAATGAGAAATTATAATTGCTATCAGAATCCACATTTTATTCTCTAGAACAGCACTGTTCAGTGGAAATATAATGATAACCACATATGTAATATTAAATTTAATAGTAGCCATATCATAGAAAAAGTAAGTTAATTTTAACAACATATTTTAAATCAAAATGATAAAAATATTATTTTGACATGTAATAAATGGTAGAAATTATTGGGATTTTTTTACAGTTTTTTTTTTTAGAGTGAGTCTTCAAATTCTGAAGTGTATTTTATACTTAGAGCACATCTCAATTGGATGAGCCACATTTCAAAAGTACTCAATAGCCTCATTGGACTAATGGCTGCCATATTGGACAGTACAGCTCTGTAGACTATATGTATGCATAGTACCCAACATATTGTTTTATTACTGAATATGGACTCAGTATTTGCCAGTAAAACCTTCTGCTATGTTAAAGTCCCAGGTTGAATAATGCTATTCAGATACTATTTTGTATCTATATCTGAAATGTTTGAAACCTAGATACTTAATCCAGTAAATATTCAGATGCCCAGGGAGTCTCAGCAATATTTCTTACACAGGTACTTTCTCTGAAACTTATTCACTGTGGGCAAGGCAAGAATTTATTCCAAAAATTAATTAAAAAATATTTTTACACCCCAGTGCAGATGCTTTGAAACAATCACTTCTCATAAAGGAAAGACCAAAATCGAAGAGATTTTGTTGAAGTGTCAGAAATTCCCTGACTGAAAGACACTGAGTGTCCTCTGGAGAGAGGATATTGAAGATTTCTGAGATATTGGTAGAGGGAACTTCAATACCAGTAAGGGGTGATGAATTCTTGAAAAGTTTGATTCTGCAGACTTGCTGCTTATTGGATGACTGTGCCTCTGATAATGATTAATTATTAATTCCTGAATGTTACTAGGATGCAGTATGACATCAATCTATAATTTACTAAAATATTTAACCAAGAAATCATCTCATTTAGTAGCAAATAGAAGGCAGGAGGATCAACCATATGTCTAAATACTGAGGTTTGTGTCCAAACAGAGGCAAGGGTAGGAGTGTATTTAATGTGAACAGTTAGTTCTTTATATGCATTTGCTTGTTTAACCTTTACAATAACTCTTAGTGGACAGTATAACGATTAACCACCAGTATTTCCAACAGGAAGTAGGGGAGTTAAGGTAATTGCCCAGGTCATGTAGGTAGTAGGAGGTATATAGCTAGGATTCAAACTCAAATTAGTCTGACCCTAGAGTCAGTGACCTTACCATCTAGACTGCCTGTCTACCTATCCAGAAAAAAATGAAATTGTTTCTCTCATGAACCCATTGTTTATTGTTATTTCTGATGTATACATTCTTTGGGCTGTATCATATTAAAGAATTTTTTTCCAGTTTAATTTGACTACATATGAATAAAAGTTAAATTTATTTTCAAGCTTAGAAGTTTTGAAATTATGTACCTCTACTAAGTTGAACAAAATATCCACTTAAGGGTGCCTAGTGACCATCATCTTTATCGGCCTCAGTAATCTCCCAAGTCTTTTTTGGTGTAACCACTCTGAATTCTATATGGTCTTCTTCTCAGTGTGACTAACACTTTAATTTTTTTCCCAACTTTGAAACCAAATAAAATTTAGTACTTCAATTTCCCTCTGTGACTTCTAACTGATTTCCTCTGTTCTGAACCAGTGGAGAATAACCACAGGCAGTAGAATTTCTCTGTGTCCCAAACTATCCTCACTTATTCTGCTGGCTGCATCAAAGATTGCCTAGCTGGCATTTCACTGTGCTGCTAGAAATTTAACAGTAAACAGAGCAATATCCAGTGTACTCCACCCATCAGTTTATGCACACGTACCTAAGTCACTCATCCAGGACTCAGGGGGATAATGAAGTATTTCTCTGCCATCTCAGCAGTAGACCCCCATTTATTTCAGAATAATAAAACTGACAATGCTGCCAAAAGATCATTCTGTTTTGAAGACTTTCCTGACTGGTGTCAATCTTGTTACTGTTTTTTTTTTTTTTTCCCTTTTAAATTATGACCATTCCCAAGTTTTAAAATCTGTGGTCTCTGTAAATGCTATATTTGAAAAAAAAAAAACAAGTGTTTACTGACTGTATGACTCAAGGCAATAGGAACCCACTGTTTTACTTAACAGCAGGTGCCCTATAACATTCCTAATCAGCCTCTTTCTGATTAGGTTTAACTGGGACCAAATAGCAGCTTTATTTCTTAATTGGTAAAGATGCAAGATCTACTTTTCTTAAGGCATTTAGACTAGGCTGACACAAAAATTAGCTTGAAAGAAATTTTATTTTGGCATTAAAATAAGTGCTGAGAGTTTGATCTCTGTAGCTGATGAAACGAGTTCAGTTAATCAGTAGTCTATCTGAATGTTCTATTTTTATGAAAAATAAATCAGTTTTCCACTGGATGAATAATCTCAAATAAGGAATTCTATTCTGCTCTTTAGAAGGGTCCCTACCTCTGTTGTCCACTTAACAGTAGGAATAAAAACAGTAAAACATGATTTTCCAAATTACTTCAGTTTCCATCTTCCATTGTTGCCATTTTTCAGGTAGGCTCTAGTAGTCTTGGCATGAAGTGGTGACATGGTTACCTAGAATTACCACCTGTAGACACCTACCTTGTATTCAAGCACCTAGAAAGAGAAAAGAGAAAGACTGCATGACAAGTAGTTGCTGCCATGAAACATTTTAGTGAAAATAAGCAGTAAGTTTGTTGGTTGCTTATAAATACAGTGGAGAACTTGTAGAAATAAAATCATGAGCTTAGGGCTATAAATACACAACTCAAGTTCAAGGGATTAGAAAACCTCTGTGACTGCCCCATAAGAAACGCTTATTTCTTATAGCTGTATGGTTGTGATTTCTGAAAACTAAACTAAAGTCTATTCCTGCATATAGCTGGCTTGCAATGCAAATTGAATTCTCCTGCTCATAGGATCCCTTATATTAGATGTAGGGCATTGATTGGGAAGGACTTAGTTTCTGAAAATTGGAATGGGAATGTACAGGCAGATTTTCATGAAGCTGGGGACCTTAATCTCTTAAATTCTACAGAGCCTCATTTCATAGTAAGAATAGCCCTTCCTTCTATCTCAGAAGTTAGTCTTCTTTTGTCTGAAGATCTTGTAATGTATGTTTTTAAGCGATTGTTGATCCTCCTCAGGAAGATCATAGCTTCTAGACACACAACTAGACTTAAGTCCCAGTTGGTCCCAGAGAATTAATTACAAAGTATGAACAATTGGTACTATTGGTACACCAATATAATTGCATTATTTTCCCAATTTGTGACAGACATGTATGACAATAAAAAAGTTATGGGGAAAAATATGTGGAAATGTGTCCTAAGGGTGTTGGGTTCAGTTGGGAAGAATATAATGTTTGGTCAGGCTGAATATTTTATAGATGTGAGATTCTCAACTGAACCAATTAGCTCAAATAGAAAGCAGTGGCTCTAACAATTTCATGTTGACTGATAATGTGGACCCAAATGTGGCCTACACCAGAGAAAATTGAAATGCCAGAACTTTTTGGGTGTGTTGTAGAGGAAGTTATCCAAAGGTTTTAAGGAGATTGGTATTGATTACATTGTACTACTTCTATCTTGGAAGGAGTGACACTGTTTTTTCACGGGAGCAAATACTTACTCAGGATCTGAATTTGCCTTCTTTGCCTGTAATGCTTATGCCAAAATCCGTGGACTTACCTGATGCCTAACTCATTATCAAATAGCATTTTACAGCAAGTGAAGGACAGTAATATGATCATGTTCATGGAATCTACTTCTCCTACTATTTTACCCATCATCTTGAAACAGTTTTCCTGACATACAGTGAACTGGCCTAGTGAAGTCTAAGTTATGATGCTACACTGTGGTTATGTTGCCCAGGATAGAACATATGGCTTAAATCAGTGATAAATTTATGGTGATATTTTTGAACCACAGCCAAGATTCACAAGTCCAGGAAGTAAGTGTCCTTTCTTACTCTTACCTCCTGTGAAACTGTTTGCTTCCCATACCTACAGTTTTGAACTCTGCTGGTCTAGATGTTCTAGTACCCAAGGGAAAATAGTTCCACCAGGGGATAAACCAATAGTTTCATTAAACTTAGAGCTGAAACTTTAAATAGCTGCTTTGTGTCTTAATGTTAGTGAATCATCAGGCAAAGGTTAGGGCTGGGTAATTTGTCCTAACTGTCAAAGGGTATTCAGTTGTTACTATACAGGAAGAGTGAGAAAGGACATGTCTATAATTCAGGAAATCCCCTGGGATACCTCTTAGAATTCCCATGTTTTCTGATTAAAATAAATAGAAAACTACCATAATCTAATGTTACAGAACTTCTAATGTCTCAGATTCTTCAGGAATGAAGGTGTTGGACAACCCACCATGCAAGAAACCATGACTAGCCAAGGGACTATGGAATGGCTTGTGGAAGAACTTTGGCCATGACCAGTCACAGAATCAGGCCCTGCAATAATTATGAATATTTCTTCCTTATTGTGATATTATATCTGTGCATAAATGAATCAGTTATTTCTCCCCCTCTGTCATTCCCCAACCATCTAACATAAACTGAATTAATAGTAGTTTATCTTGTAATCTCAGTGTTTAAGTTATAAGATACCTAAGGGTTCATCTAGAAGAACTTTCTTTTGGAAAGAAACTGCCCCTTTTGGGGCTGTGCTTAGCATATTTTCTGTTGCACAAGGAGTACTTTCAGCATGTTAGGCAAAATCATGATTTGTTCTCTTTATTTGGAAGTTTGAGGATGCATATTTGCCAGGAAGTGGACTTCAGTGCTTTTATCGATTTAGCTAAGCTAGTACTGCATTTCCTCAGATTTCCTCACTGTGTGGTTCTGTGTTAGCATTGTCATAAGAAGCATTCAGATGCTTTGGGGAAATCAAAGAGAAATAGCAGCTGTGTTCTTTTACACTCTGAAGGCCTTTGTAGTGTGCCACAATAACTCTGGCACGTTGACACTGATTCGATAGCTTATCTTGTTGGTGTAAGGCAGCACCTAGACCTTCAGCTCCTGCCAAATCTCTTCTCTCAGCTTCTCTGAGTCCTAGGCCAAGTACATGTGTAGCTTTCTGGTGAAGGGGAGCAGCATTTATTTATTTATTTTCCTTCCAGTTTTATTGAGATATAATTGACATACAGCACTGTATAAGTTTAAGGTGTACAGCATGACAAATTTTTGTGATGAGAACTCTCAGGATTTACTCTCTTAACAGATTTCATATATAACATACAGCAGTGGTAATTATATTCATCATGTTGTACATTATATCCTTAGTACTTATTTATCTTATAACTGGAAGTTTGTAACTTCTAACTGCCTTCATCCAATTCCGCCTCTCCCTCTTGGAACCACAAATTTAGTCTCTTCTTCTGTATGTTTGTTTGTTTTTGAAGTATAATTGACCTACAACACTATGCTAGTTCCTGTTATACAACATAGTGATTTGGTATATCTTTACATTTCAAAATGATTGCCGTGATAAGTCTAGTTACAGTATGTCACCATACAAAGATAGTACATAGTTATTGACTTATATTCACCACACTGTACATTTCATACCTGTGACTCATTTATTTTGCATTTGAAAGTTTGTACCTCTTAGTCACCTTCATCTATTTCTTTCCTGTCCCCATACTCCTCCCCTCTAGCAGCCACCTTTTTGTCCTCTGTATTTATAACTGTTTCTGTTTTTGTTGTTTGTTCATTTGTTTTGTTTTTTAGATTCCACATATAAGTGAAATCATGTATTATGTGTCTTTCTCTGTCTGACTTATTTCACTTAGCATAATACTTTCTAGGTTCATCCATGTTTTTGCAAATGGCAAAATATTCTTTTTTCATGACTAAGTAATATTCCATTATATATATATATACACTACATCTTCTTTATCTATTCATCTGTGGATGGACACTTAGGTTGCTTCCATATCTTGGCTATTGTAAATAATGCTGCAGTGAACATACAGATGCCTATATCTTTTGAATTAGTGTTTTTGTTTTCTTTGGATAAATACCCAGGAGTGGAATTGCTGGATCATCTGGTAGTTCTACTTTCAATTTTTCAAAGAATATCCATACTGTTTTTCATAGTGACTGCACCAATTTACATTCCCAGCAACAGTACATGAGGGTTTCCTTTTCTCTATATCTTCACCAGCACTTATTTGTTGTCTTTTTGATAATAATCATTCTGGCAAGTGTGAGGTGATATCTCATTGTGGTTTTGATTTGCATTTGCCTGATGATCTCAGTGTATCAAAGTTGGAGGTAGTGCAAGACAGGTGTGAGTTGTATTTCATCCTTTTGGGTTCCATTTTGCCCTTATTCTTTTCCATATCTAGCTTGTCTTTTTTATTATTTTCTGGCTAAGTTATAGTGACTCATGTTCAACACTATATGTAGAGACCTTAACCCACAGAAACTGATCCACCAAGTCCCATAGTTGCTTAAACTCTAACCCTTGTAATAAATCACTTACTCTATATTACTCATCTTGATTTTGCTTTTCTTTGTACCCTGACTGATACACGTATTAGTGTAAATGCAGTGTATCTTGTAGCCCTGCACCTTAGGAATTTGAGTTGTATGAAGTGCTCATTCAACATGCTGAAAGCTGAAAGTAATCAGGATAACCACAGAGCTAACTTAAAAAGCGTTGCTGCCTCTTATGAAATAATAAGGGGAAAAACAAAATCAGAATTGTTTTTCATAATCTATTTAGAAACTATTAATGAAACAAAGAAGAAAAGTTAGAGATAAAAATCAAAGGCTAGACAGCAGAGCTCACTAAATTTTGACTGTATCCTCTGAATGATAGTAAAGTTTCATCCTCATTCTTTTTTCCCTTCAGCCAGCTACTGTGCATCACTGTTGTTTTTGAGAGTAGAGGATAAAAAGCATGTTGGCACTTCCAAGTGCCTCTTTTATTCTTCAAAGAAACACTCATGTAACAGAGACTGTGAATGGCTGGCAGGCCTTGTTTAGACCAACTTACTTTTTTTAAACTCTCACAATGCATACAAAGTGTTGCAACTACACTATTGATATAGATCTCCTGATTTTGTTCAAGGGGTACCTCTGTATATTCAGAGACACTGAAATTACCTTTACCTTTTCTAGCTGATATTGATGTGTCAGCTCTCATTTCAGGAGTAAACGTGACACTACGTGGCTTCATCCGTGGATTTTTTGTTTAATCCTTTCTTTATCTCTCTACTTTTCTTCTTCCTTTGTTGGGTCTTTTACTGTAAGCTTCTAACAATGCTAAGTAGGATCTCATTCTTTTCTTTCCATTTCATTTTAAATTACTTGAAATTTTGTACCCTGATGCACAAAGTTTGTATCATCATTTGAACTGAAATTCTTTCTCAGCATGAGCTGAGAAAATTTAAACAAATAGAAGACAAAATAATTTGAGAAAATTGTTATTTTATAAATAATCTTTACACAATTTGTTTCTGCCAGGAATATTAGATTTAAAGGTCAGGGATCAGACTATATATAGCAGTGCAACCTCAGACCCATTAAGTTTAAAAGTAAGATGGTTTTTGTTTGTGTTATTTTTACAGACAGTCAGTTTTACCTTCTTTTAAAATTAGACATTTTCTTCTCTTTGCAACATTTTTTTTCTTAAAATGTAACCTTTGTAATATGTTCTAAATGTGTTGTCATTAAGTTTTAACATCATTTTATCTTTCTTTTTAACTGAAAGCACAGTAATACTCCTGTTTTTGCTGACATCTGGTCAACATCTACAGTGGAAAACAACAATCCTACTGTCCAACCCCCTCCCCCCAATGACATTGGCACCAGGAAATCAGGAAATGCTCCTACTGCTTGATCATACCAAACAACAATTAGAGAGGTGTGACCTATTTAAATTCTGGGCTTTGAAGCCCTACTCTACATTCTTGAGAATAACAGATGTGTCATGGTATTTTATGTTCCAAGAAGCATCACTGCAAAGACTGATCTATAGGTGAGTAATTAATTATCAGTGAAAGGCTGACACATAGCGCAAGGTATAATAACTATTATGGTTAAAAATCTGATATGCTGTCAGCAGAGTTTCTTCAATTCACACTTCCATTTCCTTATTACCTTGATGCTTGGATATAGCACAGGTAAAATGAGGGTGAGACCACAAATGAAAGGCTTTTAGAAGAGAAGCAGGAAATCCTATTGATGAGCTCTTTCAATCACATATTTTGAATTCACACTGAAATTCTTTCCATTCCTCAAAGGTGCTGTACTAAAACTAGCCTCCTAGCCTATGCACATGCTGTTTCCTTTGCCAGGAAAATACTTTCCCTTAAATTGTCTTCCTTTTACTTCCTTTCTCTGACTTAGACTTCAAATTATAGTAACTGCATTTTCTCATAGAAACATTACTTGGCACATATCTCCCTGTACATTTTTCTTAAAAAAATAAAAATTTATTGTTGTTGTTGTGTCATTACTTTGTGTGCTTTTAAAATACTTTACTCAACATTTTCTAAGCCCCTTAAGGCCAGAAATAATGTATTTTGTTCAACATTACCTTCCTAGCATCTAGCACAGTGCCTGGCAAATAGGTGGTTGTTGCAGATACCAAAGGTGACACCCATTTCCCACATTTCCTTACTAGCAGAGTCTAGTTTGGTTCAGGTGTGCACTGCACCCACACATTACTGAAGTAATTGCATTCCTCACTTCAGCTCCTAGGATAGTTCTTAGTTGATCTAAGTCAATCATTATGATCCAACTCCCCTTTCAGGTGACTGGCTAGGGTTTGACATGTGACACATTCTCCCCACTGAGACTTGGAAATCTATTTGAGGACTTAAAGGAAAAATCCCCTTGCTCTTAAAATTTGATACATGAAAAGAAACAGTACCTCTTCTGCTTCCTTCTTGAGTTCATGAGGCGGGTAAAGCAGAGATGGCAGGACAGAAAGATGGAATGAATCCTGGTACTGGTTAACATTGTTAAAGTCACCAAGTTAGTCCATTTTAAAGCTATATTACTTTAAAAAAATCTTATTTGATATAAACAATCTTGAAATCCATCAAGAGAATTTTTTTGTTCTTTGCAGCTAAAAGTTTCCTATTTATATGTACTCAACACCTATTTCTTGAATGAATGAAAAGTATATACACTTAGTGCCTAATAAACAATACACATAGTACATGGACCTGTTTCCAAGACTGGGAAACAGGCTTCCTCAGCTTGAATACCTTTCTTATCCTAACTTCACCAACTCCCAGTCTTTCAAGACTCAGAACAGGTCTCCAGGATGTCCTTTCTTTTACATAACTAGGTCAACAGCCCCTGTTTATACTATCACACCAACCTGGACTGCTACCATAGCCTACTGTATTATATTCTTATTGTATCTTTCCTTGTGCCTTTTCCCTCACTCAGCCAAAAATCTCCATGAAAGAAGGGGCCACAATGACTAAGACTGAGCCTGGCATTGAATATATAAGAACTTTTCAGAGGGAAAGAATTGCATACACTGAATAACTAGGGAAAGCTTTGTTGAATAAGTAGGAATTCAGTTGAGATATGGCAGACAGCTAGATCTTTATAATGTTTGGAGGATGAATGAAATGAGAATTGCTGTAGGAGATCATAAAATGACAGAAAACTCATTTTTTTCCTCAGGAAGTTGGTTATTGGAGCATTAGAGTATATACTGGTAGGGATACTATGAGGAAAGATTGGGACAACAAATTACATTGGAGCAGCTTCTGAATGTCACTCAGGAGTTTGGATTTCACTTTGCAGATGTAGGAATGACATGTTGAGAATATTCATATAACAGTACATAAGAAGAGTTGGCAGTGATGGTGAAAGACAGGTAAAGTGACAATTGCAAGAGTCTATGATACAAGAAAAATAAGGCTTTGAAAATAGGTGGTGGTATTGGATATAAAAGAATATACCTTGGAAATAAATAATAAAAATAATCTATTGCCAGGTCAGTGAGTTTTTTGAAACTGAGTTTATCCACAGTTTAAATTATAATAAAGTGAAAAGAGCACAATTCTCTCTTTTAAAAGTCTGTTTTCATATATTTCACTGAAGCAGTAAAAGGCAATGACAAGTTTACTGGTGAACGTTTTGAGCATCCATAGGATGCAAATCATTTATTTTATCATCAAATATATTTACTGAATTTCCAAAACTGTGTAGCTTAACTGTGATGTGTGGTGGCAGAAATCAGGGCATTTTCACTTAACAGTTATACTGATATATAAAGCAGTGGAAAATTGTTGCTCTATATTTTATGTGTATTTGTGTTTCAATTTAGAAATGATGTGAGCAAGAGGAGATGGATTATTCTAAATCTAAACTTGAAATTCAGGGTTGTAAAGTCTGGAGGAAGAGACTACTTACTTAAATGTGCAGATACAAACACAGGGATACAAGGATCACCAAAAGTCAAGTAAATGTGAAACCACCAAAGAAACTAATAATGCTCCAATAACTGAGCCTAAAGAAATGGACATTTATGAACTGTCCGACAAATATTTCAGAATAATACTTTTAAAGTTCAGTGAACTATAAGAACACACAGAGAGACAACTAAACAAAATTGGGAAGATAACACAAAAAGAAAATAAGTTCAACAAGAAAGTAGAACTCATCCAAAAATCCAAAAAGAATTCCTAGAGCTGAAGAATACAATGACTAAATTGAAGAATTTAATAAAGAACTTTAACAACAGGCTCAGCCAAGCAGAATAAATTAATTCAAAGGCAGATTATTTGAAATAGAAAACAATGAGCAAAATGGCAATAGTAAGTCCTTGTCTATCATTATTACTTTAAAAGTAGAGATTAAATTATCTAATAAACAACATTGAAAACCTGAACGGATTTTAAAAAATCAAGATTCAGTGGTATGCTGCCTATAAGAGACTCACTTTAGCTTTAAGGATGTATATAGGCTGAGAGTAAAAGGATGGAAAAAGATACTTCAAACAAATGGTAACCAAAAGTAAGCAGAGAAAACTATACTTATGTTATAAAAATAGATTTTTTTAAATAGTCACAAGAGACAGAGAATATTATTATGTAATGATAAAAGGAGTCAATTCATCAAGAAGATATAACAATTCTAAATATGAACCCAACATCAAAACACCTAAATATATAAAACAAATATAATAGAACTAAAAGGAGACATACATAACAATACAATAATAGTTGAGGCCTCCACTTTCAACAATGGATAGATCATACAGACAGAAAATCACTAAAGAGTCAGTAGATTTGAACAACAGTAAAATGAACTTAATAGACATATACAAGACATTCCATCCAACAGCAGTAGAATACACATGTTTCTTAAGCACATGTGGAACATTTTCTAGGATCATTTGTAAGGCCACAAAATAAATTTCAACAAATTCAATAGAATGGAAATGATATTAAGTATCTTTTCTGACCACAATGATATGGAACTAGAGCTATAACAGAAGAAAAGCTGGGCAATTCACACACAGAAAAAGTGGAAATTAAGCAGCATGCTCTTTAAAAACCACTGGAACAAAGAGGAAATCAAAGGTAAATTTAAAAAAAAAAATCTTGAGATAAAAATAGAAATGCAGCATACTAAAACTTATGGTGTGCAGGGAAAAGACGTGACAAGAAAAGAAAACTAAAGGCCAGTATCCCTGATGAATATGGATGAATCCAAAATTCTTAGTGAAATGTTAGCAAATGGAATTCAAGGGCACATTATATACTATGATCCAGTGGGATTCATCTCTGGGATACAAGCATGCTTTAACATATACAAATCAATAAATGTGATACATCCCATTATAGAATGAAAGATACAAAACATGATCATCTCAATGCACAAAACTTTTTTTTTTTTTGCCACACAGTGCAGCATGTGGGATCTTAGTTCCCTGACCAGGGATCTGCACCCCCTGGAGTGGAAGCATGAAGTCTTAACCTCTGGACTGCCAGGAAAGTCCCCAGGAAAAGAATTTGATAAAATTCAATATTCTCTCATGATGAAAGCTCTCAACAAATTGGGTATAGAAAGAACACACCTCAGCATAATAAAGTCATATGTGACAATTCAACATCACAGTCAATGATGTGTAACATCACGTGGCTAACATCATACACCATAGTGAAAGTTTGAAAGCTTTTCCTCTAAGATCAGTAACAAAACAAGGGTACTCTCATCAGTCCTATTCAACATAGTGCTGAAATCTTATCCAGAGCAATAAGGCAAGAAAAAGAAATAAAAGTCATCCAGATTAGAAAAGAAGGAGTAAAATTGTCTCTGTTTGCTAATAACATGATCTTATATGTAGAAAACCCTGAATACCAAAAAAAACTCCTAGAACTAATAAATTCAATAAAGTTTCAGGATAAAAAGTAAACAAAATCACAACAAAATCACAACAGTTGTGTGTCTATATGCTAACAACAAACTGTAAGAAAAAGAAATAAAGGAAACAATGTCATTTAAATGTCATTTAAAATAGTATCAAAACAGTAAAATACTTAGGAATAAATTTAAGCGATTTGAGGTGATGAAAGATCTATATCCTGAAAACTGTAAAATATTGATGAAAGAAATTGAAGACCCATATAAGTGGAACACTATCTAATGTTCTTGATCAGAAGAATTAATCTTGTTAAAATGTCAGTATTGCTCAAAAGCATCTATGGATTCAATGCAATCTCTATCAAAATTTCAGTGGCATTTTTTATAGAAATGGAAAAAACATCCTACAGTTTTTATGGAACCACAGAAGACTCTGAATAGCCAAAGCAATCTTGAGAAAGAACAGATCTGGTGTATCACACTTCCTGATTTTAAACTATACTACAAATCTATTGTAATCACAACACTATGTTACTGGCATTTAAAAAGACCCATAGACTAATGGAACAGAATTGAGATCCCAGCAGTAAACTCATACATATACAGTCAACAAATATTTGACATGGGAGCCAAGAACACTCAGTAGAGACAAGACAGTCTCTTCAAAATATCATGTTGAGACAACTGGATATTCACATGCAAGGGAATGAAATTGGACCCCTATCCTACACCACTCACAAAAATTAACTTGAAATTGTTTAAAGACTTAAATGTAAGACCTGAAACCATAAAACTCCTAAAAGAAAACGTAGAGGGTAAATTCTTTGATATTGGTCATGGAAATTATTTTTTATAGATGGCACCAAAAGCATAAGCAGCAAAAGCAAAAATAAACAAATGGGATTGCATCAAACCAAAAAGTTTCTGCACAGCCAAAGAATGTTCAACAAAATGAAAAGACAATCTATGTAATTGGAGAAGATACCTGCAAACCACACATCTGAGAAGAGTTTAATATACAAATGGTATAAGGAACTCACATAAAAATGGTATAAGGAACTTATATAACTCAATAGCAAAAAAAAAACAATTAAAAATGGTTAAATGACCTTAACAGACATTTTTCCAAAGGAACTCTTGTGCACTGTTGCTGGGAATGTAAATTGGTACAGCTACTATGGATAAGAGAATGGAAGTTCCTCAAAAATTAAAGATAGAACTACCAATATAACCCAGGATTCCCACTTCTGGGTATACATCCATAAGGAATAAAAATAGGATATCAAAGAAATACCTGCATTTCAATGTGTATTACAGCATTATTTATAATAGCCAAAATATGGAAACAACCTAATTGTTCATGGCTGAATGAATGGCTGAAGAAACACACACACACACACACACACACACACACACACACAATGAAGTATTAGTCATAAAAAAAAGAAATCTTGCCATTTTTCATGACATGGATGAAAGTTGAGGCATCATACTAAGTGAAGTAAGTCAGACAAAGAATGACAAATAGTGTAAGATCACATATGTGGAATCTAAAACAAATTCATAGAATCATAGTGTAGAATTGTGGTTGCCAAGCACAAATGAGAGAAGGTGGTCAAAGCATACAAACTTTCAGTTATAAGATACATAAATTCTGGGGATTTAATGTACTGCATGGTGACTGTAGTTAACTGTGTTATATTTTATACTTGAAAGTTGCTAAGTGAGTAGATCTTAAGTGTTCTCACCACACACAGAAAGAAGGCAACTATGTGAATTGATAAATGTGTTATTTAACATATTGTAGTAATCACTTAACAATATATATGTTCATCAGATCATCACATTGTACACCTTAAACTTACACAATATTACATATCAATCATATTTCAGTAAAGTTGGAAAAAATAAATAAATTCGATATCAACTCTTGTCAAATTTTTTTTTTTTTTTTTTTTTTTTTGCGGTACACGGGCCTGTCACTGTTGTGGCCTCTCCCGTTGCGGAGCACAGGCTCCGGACGCGCAAGCTCAGCGGCCATGGCTCACGGGCCCAGCCGCTCCGCCGCATGTGGGATCTTCCTGGACCGGGGCACGAACCCGTGTCCCCTGCATCGGCAGGCGGACTCTCAACCACTGCGCCACCAGGGAAGCCCAACTCTTGTCAATTTAACACAGTGTTCTTATCTTGATAGCTTGCTTGCAACATTCACCTAATCAGTGAAACAGATAAGAAATTTTGTGTGTATGTGTGTTTTTTCAGGGGAATATATAATACAAATTTTATTTAAAGCACAGTACAGATTACAATATAAAACATTAAAAATTTGTATTATTATAAATAGTAATTTAAAAGACAGTTCATATTAATGATAATGTTATTCCAATCATACCCCTATACTCCTTGGATGCATGCCCTCCAACCTTTTTACCATTAGGAAACATTTGAAAGTCCTAGGATAAAGACAAAGTCCTTCGTTCTGTAGTAACACTGTTATGAACTCATCATAGAATCAGTTTTGTGTGAGTCTCTTAATTTCTCTGACCAAACTCTCATAATTTGTCAATATAGAAGAGTTAATTAGATTATTACTAAAATGTTTCAAATGATATCTGCAAAATAGAGAATCCTCAGAAGCTGGTAATGCAATGAGAACAATAATAGTGAAAAATTAATAAAGCATTACATGCTTTTTCTGGAATTGTGTTTTTGGAGAACATTTATAATTGATAAGTAAATAACTTAAAATTTCACATTCAACCTAAATGAATGTTTTACCACCCTTTTCCATTAAAATTGGGTTCTAGCTAAATGATGTTAAGCTACCTGTGTACTTGTTTGCATTTAGAAGGATTGACATCCTTTTCATGCCTAAGGTTTTGTTGTGCCTTATATTGATAGCAGGGTCAAGTTTGATACTTTGCTTTTATCATACAATGATAGGTCTACAGGCATTTTAATGATCTCTTACTCCTTATATACCACCTTTAACTTTGAATCAGTTGTTTGACTTCTTAAAATTCCCACCGTTCGTTTTAACTATTGGAAAGGTGATCCCCTTTGTCAGTTATTCCCTACTATGTCCAATGTAAAACCAGGAAGATCTGAGAAATTCAGTCATTCTCATTGCTTACATCTGGACAAAGTGGATCAAAAAGTATCTCAGGATCTTTCACAATATCATTTCAGTAATAAGGTTTGGCCTAAATATTTTTCAGTTATTCCATTATTGTTTCTATCTCTCATGCGCAGCCATGTGTGATAAGCAATTACAGAGGATCATGTATGAAATTGCATTATGTTGTGCTATGTTCTGTGTTATATGTAACCCAAGGCATTTATCTTTACAACATTTAATTAATTAAAAGCATGTGGATTAGTTGGAAGATAATAAGAGCAAGTGACTCAACAATTTGACATTTAACTGTTAGGATTGTTTCTCAAGGTTATATCAAATACAAAGTGTTTTCTGTCCTTTTTGTCTTTGTATTTAGAAATGTGAAAGAACAAACAGTAGCGAATGCAGCATATATTTCATTTTAGCTGTGAGCAACTTCCATTGTGAATCAAGAATTGATTCAAAGCACATCTGACTTATGGTTTTGCTTTTAACAGTAAAAATGGCAACATCTAACCTCATCGCAGGTGAAGACAAAGTGATTTTATTTTTTAGAGAGCTACATATTTTTAGATTTCAGATAATTCCAACAGGTTGCAAAATGTAGG
>NW_006774564.1:5303890-5323154 GCF_000442215.2 Lipotes vexillifer | reverse complement strand
GTAGGGAAAAGATGAGCCTTGTAGTTCCTTCAAATAAAGAAAACTTCCACCTTAAATCTGAATATTAGGTGTGCTACATACACAGGAAATGAAGCTCAGCTCTGTGATTATTATTTTTTTAATTGTTAATAAATACAGGTGAAAAATAATTTGTGCTCATTTTTTTCCTTTGATAGGGAATAACAGGGCAAAAATGAAGTATATCCTGATGTAGAATTCATAGTGTAGCATATAAAATATGAAATACCTTATTATTTACTTTGCTAATTGTGTCTAAATTTCACATAGAAAATATGGTAAGACTCCATCCATTTTATAACTATACCATGTGAATTTGGAAAGGGATTAGTGTTCCTAAATTTCATCTATTTCCAGAATCCATGAAGCATAGTGCCATTAAAGATAGTTGATTTGTTACTGTTGTCAGATAAGACAAAGATGAAAGTGAATTTTCAAAGGAGAAAGCTTCCTGAGATCCACTGATTCCATGGCAGGTAGGGTACATTTCAAAACAGAACACCAAAGAACCTATAGCTCATAAACTATCTTCAAAACCATACATTTCGGGACTTCCCTGGTGGCGCAGTGGTTAAGAATCCGCCTACCAATGCAGGCGACACAGGTGCGAGCCCTGGGCTGGGGAGATCCCACACGCCACGGAGCAACTAAACCCCTGCACCACAACTACTGAGCCTGTGCTCTAGAGCCCGCGAGTGACAACTACTGAGCCCATGTGCCACAACTACTGAAGCCCACACACCTAGAGCCCATGCTCCTCAACAAGAGAAGCCGCCACAATGAGAAGCCCGCAAAGAAGAGTAGCCCCAGCTTGCCACAACTAGACCTGTGCTCAGCAACGAAGACCCAATGCAGCCAAAAATAAATAAATAAAATTTAAAAGCCCATACATTTCCCAAGAATCCTTAATATTGGCATTTAGAATTTTAGAACTAAACCTCAACTATATGTGTGTGTGTGTGTGTGTATATATATATATATATAATATATGTATATACATATGTATATATATTTTATTACATATTGACATATATGTAGTGAAACTACTAAGCAGTTGCTGGATTTCTAATTGATGTGTAAATAATCAGGATGTCAGGATGTCAGGAAAGAGCTTTCACTGGGTAGAATCTTAGAGCAACATTACATTCCTTGAAGTGTATTGAAGAAGTTCTTTTTTTGCTACTGGATGAAAATTCAGGCTGTTCCATACCTTTTCAAATAATACCTAGTATCATCATCATCCTCATCATCCCATGATCACTATGAGCTGCCAAACATAGCAGCAGGTTATTTTGTTCACTCTTATATAATACTCAAAATTCTAACCATTTGATTTTTTTAAAGCTAAATCTTTTCCCCTCCATCAGACAGGCTTGCAGTTGGTGGAGGGGGATGTCTCCTTCTCTCTACCTCTCACTCAGTTCACCTTTAGTGTTTCTGAACTCTCTGCAATTGAAAGTGAAGGGAGTCAAGAGAGATAAGGAGGCACAGCAAAATTCTTGCCTGACTGCTACTGCCATTAGATATAACACTAAGCTTTTTAGACCTGGCTAATATTTAAAGCTTCCTTTACTTCAGAGTGGACTTTTTTGGTATATCAGTTAACTTTTTCTGTGAGCAAATTATCCCAACACTTGGTTACTTAAAACACAGCTCTTTATTATTTTTCATTAGTCCACAGGTCAGCTGTGTACTTCTGCTGACTGGGCCAGACCTTTCTTCTCTTGGTTGGGTTGGCTCATATGTCAAATCATGGCTAAACTGGGACTGGATGGTTTCAGAAGGCCTTACTTATATGTTTGGAGGTAGGTTTACTGTCGCCTGGGACAGTAGACTTAGCTGTGTTTAATGTCGCCTCTTTAAAGAGGATAATATGCTCTCTTCACATGACAAGGTGCAAAGAACAGGAAAAAGGAAGACTATCCCTGATGCACAAGCACTTTTCAAATTTCTGCCATTTTTGCTTTTATTCTATTGGCAAAAAAAAATAATCATGTGACCAAGCACAGAGTCGGCATGAGAAGGGACAACCCAAGGGTGTGGTTACAGGGACTTGTGACAAATTGTCAGCCATTATTGCAGCAACTTATCACATATGGTCTTTTCAGAGACCGAGTCCCTGGTCATCTGTCACATTTCTTTCCCTCAATGCAGATCTTGCACTCTCCTCTGTCTTGCTGCTTACTTATTTAGCAGCCCCAAAGAATCTACTGATATCCGTGGCTTCTCTTTGTTGAGGTTTCCAGCCCATGATCCAAGAAAACCTAAAACCACCTCTCTTACTCATGTGGCCTATACCTGGTCTCTGGGAAATATATCTTTTGTCCAAACCAGGAAATATAAGCTGATCCCAATTCAATGATCTCTTATTTGCTCCCACATTTGGAAGAGCTAGCCATCCCACATCTCCCCTTTTAACTGCAGGAGTCAAAGTGTCCACTTTATCACCCCAACTTCAAGAAACACATATCAAGCTCTCCACACAATTCTGTTGAAGCTGATCTCACTAATCTTGAGATAAGGGTCAGGCATCCATTATCCTTTACACTTGGGGATTACTTGACTCACAGTTCACCAATAGCTATCTCCAAAATATATCTTTCAAATCTCTCTTAATCACCAGTGACATTATTTAAGAGCCTGGATCTAGGTAATGGATTAAGAATTATGTAACCAGATTTTTTTTCTTCAAAATATTAATCTTAGTTTGACACTCCAGTTTAGAGTTTCATAAATATTATACCTCAGTTAAAACTGCTAAATTAACATCTTTTTGTGTGTGGAAAGTGATAAAATTCATGAAATACGCATTTACCCTCCAAGTAAGAAGAATGATGAAACAAATTATAATAAAAATGTATTTAATTTTGTACCTATTGATTTAAACTCATCGTTATGAGCTAGGTAGATCATCTTAGAGACCAATCTTTGATTACTGCATTACCTCTTCCATCAAGATCTATACCAATTAAAAATCTGATGGTTGTGCTAATTTTGCCTTTATTTAAGTAAATGGTAGACCTGTTGAAGAATAGAGAGCCAATAACAAAGTCTGAGTCTGGCCATGAGTGAATTTCCTACTGGTTGAAATAGAGTCATTCACAATTTATTTATTAAACATTCTAGGTTATTTTTCAGCAAAGGTTGAAAAGCCAAATGTCACATGAAAACTCCAAAGGAATGAATTAGTTGAGATCATTTATGTAGAACACAGTAGCTGACACACAGTAAAAATGCAACAAATGTTAGCTATTCCTGCTATTATGATAACAACATGTTTGCACGGATCCTTAGGTTAGCAATTACTAGAGTTAAGGTTAAATTTCTCATGTGTTCTTTGTTTAACCACCTACCCTCTGAACTCTCCATTCCACCAAACATCCAAACAGCATCTACTACATAGACTCTAACAATTCTTTATTTTGAAATAATTATAAAATTAACCTCTCTTTGGACATATCCTGAATATAGGAGGAGGGTCCAGGATAATAGTAGGCCTAGCTTTTCAGATTGCACAAAGTTGCTGCTAGTCTCTGAGAGATACTTCTAAAATCCTGTCAACATGTGCTACTGTCTGAAAGTCTGTTTGTCTACTATCTCTTCTACTGTTCTTAAATGATGAGAATTTAGGCCTTTAACTTGCCTTGCGATAAAGCAACTGTTCTTCCAGAAACGGATTGAATAGATTGATTGCCTTACCTAGACCATTTCATTGATCCTAGGGCAAACTTCTCAGGTTTCTTCCTTCCCTTTACCCTTTGGGGAAGCTTTTCCTAGGGAGCTCAGGACTGCAAGGCAGGCCACTCATGTGGCTTAACCACAGGCCTCTTATGGTCCCTTTGTGTTTGTCTCTGACTTAACACTCAACCAAAAATTGATTTAGTTCTGTCTCCCAATTTCATTTTCTCACAGCAGGCAATGGTACCTAGACCTCTTCAATCATTACAGTCCTCTTTTCTTTCATACCTCTTTCAAGAAGTGCTCTGATATTTTTCTCTTCTTTCTACCCTTTCCTTGTAGAAGGTAGTTAACCACTTTGACGTATATTTCTTTCTAAGAAGTCTATAAACTTTTAATATTTCTTCCAGTTAACTCACTCTTTTATTTGCTTTTAATAAGGACTTAAGTTGGGGATTTAGTACTCATGCATAGTTTATTTTATTTTATTTTATTTTTTGTGGTATGCGGGTCTCTCACTGTTGTGGCCTCTCCCGTTGCGGAGCACAGGCTCCGGATGCACAGGCTCAGCGGCCATGGCTCACGGGCCCAGCTGCTCCGCCGCATGTGGGATCTTCCTGGACCGGGGCACGAACCCGTGTCCCCTGCATTGGCAGGCGGACTCTCAACCACTGTGCCACCAGGGAAGCCCGATGCATAGTTTATTTTAATAACATTCACACTAGTTTCTCCCACTAGAATGTGGATAGGAATTTGTTTTGCTTACCACTTGTATTAGTCTGCTCAGGCTTCTGTAATAAAATACCAGAGACTGTGTGGCTGGTAAGACTGGTAAGACTATGTGGCTGGTAAGAAGATAAATAGTAGTTTATCTTCTCATAGTTCTGGAGGCTGGAAATTCCAAGCTCAGGGTGCCGGTTGATTCAGATCCTGGTAAGAGCTCTCTTCCTGGCTTGCAGATAGCTGCCTTCTCCCTGTGTCCCAACAAGGTAAAGAGACAGAGTCTCTGGTGTCTCCTCTTATAAGGACGTTAATCTTATTGGATTAGGGTCCTACCCTTATGATTCCATTTAACCTTTATTATTTCCTTACTCCAAATATAGTCATGTTGGGGGTTAAGTTTTCAACATATAAGTTGTGAGAGGACACAATGCAATCCTTAGTATCACTTTAGCCCAGGACCTAAAAGTGGTGGATATATAGTAGTCTCTTTATGAATATTTATTGAATGAAAATATATATGAATGAATGGAATATTTCTCTGCTTAGGTGTCTGTATATCACAGTATTACAAATGAGTTTTCTATCAAAGTGATTAACCTATTAATCATCCTAAGGAGCCATACTGTATATAATACTTCTATTATGAAAAGATGAATTTTATTCCTTACTTTATACCAGAGTCCAGATAGCTCATGTTCAACCAAATTGTAACATTTATTGAGTTCCTGTGCTATAAAAGTACGTGGAGTCCAGATCAAGTGGGAGAGTCTATGAAAGCACAGAATAGTATATAAATCATGGTAGAAAGGAAACAATGACAAAAGGGAAATATAAAAATAAACTCTGATAGTGTATAGGAGGGACATTTTGTAACTTTTAGCATGGGAAGAATTCAGGGAAAGTGTCATAAGGAGATTTGATTGTTTTGGTAGAAGTTGCTCTAAAAGAGAAGGGAATTTGGATAGAGCTAAAAATCAGAGCCAGAGTATGGATACAGGAGTGTCAAATGGTCCAGTTTCAGAGTGGGAAAAATCTAGGCATGCTCCAAATCCTATTCAATATTTTCCTTAAACATACTGTACATAGTCTTGTATCTGCATTATAGAAGATACGCTTCACTGAGTTGCTATAATCTTAATCCTCCCCAAATTTTATTTCCTAACCCTTATGCTTCACACAAAAGAGACACTCAATAAATTCCTTTTGGTAATTACATATTATAAAATTTAAAAAGTAGTGAAGTTTTCTGAATTCTGAACTCAAATATTAAAGGTAGATCAGTGATGACTGGGAGTTTTTGGGGGACCGAAGAATACATGGGGTGGAATTAAGTGATCATAGATGGTAGGCTGGAGTTACCACTAGGCCACGGTTCTCTCACTGAGCATCTTGGAGACAGCCATGTGAATATCCCTTTGGCAATCAGCTCCTAGCATTCACAGGCATGATATCCCATAGACTAGAAATGAGAAGAGTAAAGAGATGTTTGAGATAAAACTGGTTCAGTACCGCTGAGATGATACTGCTGTTAAGGAGCTGGACCTGGATTAAAAGAAGGAAATTCCTAGTTGAGATTTATGTTATACTAAATTACTCCAATGTGGTTGAGAAAGATGGACTGAAGGAGCAAGAAACAAGGTAGCAGGACCACTTAGAAGGCCACAGCAAGGGCATGGCTCAGAGGTGAGGAAGATCTTAATTTAAACAAGGAGAGAGAGAGAGAGAGAGGGAAAGGAGCTGAGAGGTGAATCCTTATAATGCTGCAAAATATTTATAATGCTGGAAGTTTGCATGCCCATACTGACCCGGAGTCTCAGAATCACTTGCATGTTTTCAGGGAGGTAAAATCAATTCAATGTCTGGATGGCTAAAATGTAACAACATAATTTCATCTGAAAATTTCAATGGTACCTGAAGAAAAGTGGAGGAATAAATTGGGACTTAGTACTAAAAAGAAAAAAAACAACTCAATAAGAAAGGGGGGAAGTTTCAACAAAACAAATATAAAAACGACCATTAGCACATAAAAAAAAAGTATTCAACATCATTTGTCATCTGGAGAAAGCAAATTAAAACCATGATGAAATATCACTATACACTGGACAAAATATCTAAAATTTAAAAGGTTGGAAATAATAAATGTCACTGAATGTTAGCTTGGCAGTGAGAATTCTCATAGTGATTTTGGAGGTACAAAGTATTAGTATGGCCTCTCCTGGCTTTAGTTGTAATTATAATCACCTGTGTTTATGCAAAGTTTATTATTTTCAAATTACTCACCAGGGACCTGATTAAAAATGGTGTGCATGCTCGTCATTCCTTAGTTCACTAAACTCCTCTGATAACGCATGTTTCCCTTTTCAGTCATGTTACAGGGAGGTAAGAAATCTAAGGAAAAGATAGAAGGAAGAAAAATAAAATTAAAAGAAATTAACACTGCCCAAAGGTACATATGTATCACTATGGTAGAAATTAGGCACATACATCAGAGAGAAGAGAAAAATTCCCATGTTAGGAAACTGCCTATTGCCTACTACAAGTTTGTTCCCAGCCTTCAATATCTTCAATATATGCTCCATTTGCTGGATCTCTAAGGATCCTTTAATTCTTCATGACATTGTCAACAGCTCACCAGAACCTCCAATATTACTGCTGGTTTTGTATGCAAGTCGGATAAAAAATAACTACAAAAAGAAAATTGGATAAGATTAATTTTACTTACTAAAAATTAATACAAGAAATACAAAATTCATTGCCTATTGCAAATCTTCAGGCCAGCCTGAGGCTAAAAGATTATGTTTTTCTTATATATGCCAATTGTTACTACCACATTACTTCTTAGGGTAAAGTAAAACTGTAGCCAAACCACTAAGGCAATTTCAGTCTCAAAAGTTATAAGTATAGGTATAGATATGGAAATAGTAAAAGTAATAGAAATAGGAACAGATATAGGGATAGATATATAGATGATATATGTATAGATATAGATATAGGAGAGTATGTAGATGAGAAAATAGAAGTGAGTGTAGGTATAGGTTTAGGTGTCAATACTTAGGTATAGGTATTATTATTCTTTTTTAACATCTTTATTAGAGTATAATTGATTTACATTGTTGTGTTAGTTGCTGCTGTATAACAAAGTGAATCAGCTATACGTATAAATATCCCCATATCCCCTCCCCTTTGCATCTCCCTCCCACCCTCTCTATCCCACCCTCTAGGTGGTCATAAAACACCTAGCTGATCTCCCTGTGCTATCCGGCTGCTTCCCACTAGCTGTAGATTTTACATTTGGTAGTGTATATATGTCCATGCCACTCTCTCATTTCATCCCAGCTTACCCTTCCCCCTCCCCATGTCCTCAGGTCCATTCTCTACATCTGTGTCTTTATTCCTGTCCTGCCCCTAGGTTCTTCAGAAACATTATTATTATTATTATTTTTAGATTCCATATATATGTGTTAACATACGGTATTTAATTTTCTCTTTCTGGCTTACTTCACTCTGTATGACAGACTTTAGGTCCATCCAACTCACTGCAAATAACTCAATTTTGTTTCTATTTATGGCTGAGTCATATTCCATTGTGTATATGTGCCACATCTTCTTTATCCATTCATCTGTCGATGGACAATTAGGTGGCTTCCATGTCCTGGCTATTGTAAATAGTGCTGCAGTGAACATTGTGGTACATGACTCTTTTTGAATTCTGGTTTTTTCAGGGTATTTTCCCAGGAGTGGGATTGGCTGGATCATATGGTAGTTCTATTTCTAGTATTTTAAGGAACGTGCATACTGTTCTCCATAGTGGCTGTATCAATTTACATTCCCACCAACAGTGCAAGAGGGTTCCCTTTTCTCCACACCCTCTCCAGCATTTATTGTTTGTAGATTTTTTGAGATGGCCATTCTGACCAGTGTGAGGTGATACCTCATTGTAGTTTTGATTTGCATTTCTCTAATGATTAGTGATATTGAGCATCCTTTCATGGGTTTGTTGGCAATCTGTATATCTTCTTTGGAGAAATGTCTATTTAGATCTTCTGCCCATTTTTGGATTGGGTTGTTTGGTTTTTTTTGATATTGAGCAGCATGAGCTGCTTGTAAATTTTGGAGATTAATCCTTTGTCAGTTGCTTCATTTGCAAATATTTTCTCCCATTCTGAGGGCTTTTGGTCTTGTTTATGGTTTCCATTGCTGTGCAAAAGCTTTTAAGTTTCATTAAGTCCCATTTGTTTATTTTTGTTTTTATTTCCATTTCTCTAGAAGGATCTTGCTGTGATTTGTGTCATAGAGTGTTCTGCCTATGTTTTCCTCTGAGTTTTATAGTATCTGGCCTTATATTTAGATCTTTAATCCCTTTTGAGTTTATTTTTGTGTATGGTGTTAGGGAGTGTTTTAATTTCATTCTTTTATATGTAGCTGTCCAGTTTTTTCAGCACCATTTATTTAAGAGGCTCTCTTTTCTCCATTGTATATTTTTGCATCCTTTATCAAAGATAAGGTGACCATATGTCCATGGGTTTATATCTGAGCTTTCTATCCTGTTCCACTGATCTATATTTCTGTTTTTGTGCCAGTGCCATACTGTATTGATTACTGTAGCTTTCTAGCATAGTCTGAAGTCAGGAAGCCTGATTCCTCCAGCTCCATTTCTCTTTCCCAAGATTGCTTTGGCTGTTCGGAGTCTTTTGTTTCCATATAAATTGTGAAATTCTTTGTTCTAGTTCTGTGAAAAATGCCATTGGTAGTTTGATAGTGACTGCATTGAATCTGTAGATTGCTTTAGGTAGGATAGTCATTTTCACAATGTTGATTCTTCCAATCCAAGAATGTGGTATATCTCTCCATCTGTTTGTATCATCTTTAATTTCTTTCGTCAGCATATTATAGTTTTCTGCGTACAGGTCTTTTGTCACCTTTGGTAGGTTTATTCCTAGGTATTTTATTCTTTTTGTTGCAATGGTAAATGGGAGTGTTTTCTTAATTTCACTTTCAGATTTTTCATCATTAGTGTATAGGAATGCAAGAGATTTCTGTGCATTATTTTTGTATCCTGCTATTTTACCAAATTCATTGATTATCTCTAGTAGTTTTCTGGTATCATCCTTAGGATTCTCTATGTATAGTATCATGTCATCTGCAAACAGTGACAGCTTTACTTCTTTCAGATTTAGGTTCCTTTTATTTCTTTTATGTTTCTGATAGCTGTGGCTAAAACTTCCAAAACTATGTTGAGTAATAGCGGTGAGAGTAGACAACCTTGTCTTGCTCCTGATCTTAGAGGAAATGGTTTCAATTTTTCACCATTGAGAACGATGTTGGCTGTGTGTTTGTCATATATGGCTTTTATTATGTTGAGGTAAGTTACCTCTGTGCCTACTTTCTGGAGAGTTTTTATCATAAATGGTGTTGAATTTTGTTGAAAGCTTTTTCTGTATCTATCTGGATAATTATATAGTTTTCCTCTTTCAATTTTTTAATATTGTGTATCACATTGATTGATTTGTATATATTGAAGAATCCTTGCATTCCTGGTATAACCCCACTTGAACATGGTGTATGATCCTTTTAATGTGCTGTTGGATTCTGTTTGCTTGTATATTGTTGAGGATTTTTGCATCGATGTCCATCAGTGATATTGGCCTGTAGTTTTCTTTCTTTGTGACATCTTTGTCTGGTGTTGGTATCAGGGTGATGGTAGCCTCATAGAATGAGTATGGGAGTGTTCTTTCCTCTGCTGTATTTTGAAAGAATTTGAGAAGGATAGGTGTTAGCTCTTCTCTAAATGTTTGATAGAATTCTCTTGGGCAGCCATCTGGTCCTAGGCTTTTGTTTGTTGGAAGATTTTTTAATCACAGTTTCAATTTCAGTGCTTGTGATTGGTCTGTTTACATGCTCTATTTCTTCCTGGTTCAGTCTCAGATGTTTGTGCTTTTTCAAGAATTTGCCCATTTCATCCAGGTTGTTCATTTTACTGGCATATAGTTTCTTGTAGTAATCTCTCATGATCGTTTGTATTTCTGCAGTGTCAGTTGTTACTTCTCCATTTCATTTCTAATTCTGTTGATTTGAGTCTTCTCCCTTTTTTTCTTAATGAGTCTGGCTAATGGTTTATCGATTTTGTTTATCTTCTCAAAGAACCAGCTTTCTGTTTTATTGTTCTTTGCTATTGTTTCCTTCTTTTTCATTTATTTTTGATTAGATCTTTATGATTTCTTTCCTTTTGCTATCTTTGGGTTTTTTTTTGTTTTCTTTCTCTAATTGCTTTAGGTATAAGTTTAGATTTTTTATTTGAGATTTTTCTTGTTTCTTGAGGTAGGATTGTATTGCTGTAAACTTCCCTCTTTGAACTGCTTTTGCTGCATCCCATAGGTGTTGGATTATTGTGTTTTCATTGTCATTTGTTTCTAGGTATTTTTTGATTTCCTCTTTGATTTCTTCAGTAATCTCTTGGTTTTTTAGTAGCGTATTGCTTACACTCCGTGTGTTTGTATTTTTTACAATTTTTTTCCTGTAATTGATAACTAGTCTCCTAGAGTTGTGGTCAGAAAAGATACTTGATATGATTTCAGTTTTTTTAAATTTACCAAGGCTTGATTTGTGACCCAAGATATGATGTATCCTGTAGAATGTTCCATGAACCCTTGAGAAGAAAGAGTTTTTTTCTGTTGTTTTTGGATGGAATGTCCTATAAATATCAGTTAAGTCCATCTTGTTTAATGTATCATTTAAAGCTTGTGTTTCCTTATTTATTTTCATTTTGATCTGTCCATTGGTGAAAGTGGGGTATTAAAGTCCCCTACTATGTTTGTATTACTGTCAATTTCCGTTTTTATGGCTGTTAGCATTTGCCTTATATATTGAGGTACCCCTATGTTGGGTGCATAAATAGTTAAAATTGTTATATCTTCTTCTTGGATTGAGCCATTGTTCTTTATGTAGTGTCCTTCTTTGTTCTGTGTAATAGTCTTTATTTTAAAATCTATTTTGTCTGATACGGGAATTGCTGCTCTAGCTTTCTTTTGATTTTCATTTCATGGAATATCTTTTTCCATCACCTCACTTTCAGTCTGTATGTGTCCCTAGGTGTGAAGTGGGTCTCTTGTAGACAGCATATGTATGAATCTTGTTTTTGTATCCATTCAGCCAGCCTCTATCCTTTGGCTGGAGCATTTAATCAATTTACATTTAAGGTATTTATCAAAATGTATGTTCCTATTTCCATTTTCTTAATTGTTTTGGGTTTGTTATTGTAAATATTTTCCTTCTCTTGTGTTTCCTGCCTAGGGAAGTTCTTTTAACATTTGTTGTAGATCTGGTTTGGTGGTGCTGAATTCTCTTAGCTTTTGTTTGTCTTTAAAGGTTTTAATTTCTCTGTCAAATCTGAATGAGATCCTTGCTGGGTAGAGTAATCTTGGTTGTAGGTTTTTCCCTTTCATCACTTTAAATATGTCCTGCCATTCCCTTCTGGCTGCAGAATTTCTGCTGAAAGATCAGCTGTTAACCTTATGGGGATTCCCTTGTATATTATTTGTTGCTTTTTTCTTGCTGCTTTCAATATTTTTTCTTTGTATTTAATTTTTGATAGATTGATTAATATGTGCCTTGGAGTGTTTCTGCTTGGATTTATCCTGTATGGGACTCTCTGTGCTTCCTGGACTTGATTGACTATTTCCTTTCCCATATTAAGGAAGTTTTCAACTATAATCTTTTCAAATGTTTTCTCAGTCCCTTTTTATTTCTCTTCTTCTGGGACCTCTGTAATTTGAATATTGGTGTGTTTAATGTTGTCCCAGAGGTCTCTGAGACTGTCCTCAATTCTTTTCATTGTTTTTTCTTTATTCTGCCCTGTGGTAGTTATTTCCACTATTTTATCTTCCAGGTCACTTATCTGTTCTTCTGTCTCAGTTATTCTGCTATTGATTCCTTCTAGAGAATTTTTAATTTCATTTGTTTTGTTGTTCATCATTGTTTGTTTGCTCTTTATTTCTTTTAGGTGATGGTTAAACGTTTCTTGTATTTTCTCCATTCTATTTCTATGATTTTGAATCATCTTTACTATCAATACTCTGAATTGTTTTTCAGGTAAACTGCCTGTTTCCTCTTCATTAGTTTGGTCTGTGGGTTTTTACCTTGCTCCTTCATCTGCCATGTATTTCTCTGTCTTCTCATTTTTCTTAACTTACAGTGTTTGGGGTCTCCTTTTCTCAGGCTGCAAGTTCATAGTTCCCGTTGTTTTGGTGTCTGCTCTCAGAGGGTAAGGTTGGTTCAGTGGGTTATGTAGGCTTCCTGGTGTAGGGGACTAGTGCCTGTGTTCTGGTGGATGAGGCTGGATCTGTTCTTTCTGGTGGGCAGTACTGTGTCCAGTGGTGTGTTTTGGGGTGCCTTTGACCTTATTATGATTTTAGGCAACCTCTCTGATAATGGGTGGGGCTGTGTTCCTGTCTTGCTTGTTGTTTGGCATGGGGTGTCCAGCACTGGAGCTTGCTGGTCATTGAGTGGAACTGGGTCTTAGCGTTGAGATGGAGATCTCTGGGAGAGCTCTCGCCTATTGATATTACATGGGGCCAGGAGGTGTCTGGTGGACCAGTGTCCTCAACTCGGTTCTCCCACCCCAGAGGCACTGGTCTGACACCCAGCCGGAGCACCAAGACCCTGTCAGGCCCACAGCTTTTAGAACAAACAGTGCTCACAATTCTTCCCTGTCCACAATACACAGGGATTCATCTAGCCAAGTGTGCTGCTCTTCATCTTTCAGCTCACTGATCCCAATCCAGTGGTCACGCCCACTGCATGCATTTAAGACACTCCACGGAGAGCCGCTGCACGTCTGAAGCAAGGTCCCAGAGCAACACCACACCGTGTGCAGCAGTTGGCAGGCAGGATATGGCAGCAGTCTTTGCTTCCGGGGGCAGGGAGAGGTTAGCAGTTATCGGTATAGGTATTGTTATATAGAAAATGGGTAAGAAATGTAAAATAAAAAGAATGATAAAGAGTAAAGCAGTAGTTTTGTAGAAATCTGTGATAAGCTTAAATCTCCTGCCAGTCATCTTAGATACCCAATGATAAAAAGCTTAATAAACCTTTTTATTTTTATTTAGTTATATTTTTATTGAAACATAGTTAATTTACAATGTTATATTAGTTTCAGGTGTACAACATAGTGATTCATTATTTTTATAGATTATACTCCATTTAAAGTTATTACAAAATAGTGGCTATATTTCCTTGTGCTGTACAATATATCCTTGTTGTTTATAACAAAAAATTGTCTACTATTTAAGGGAGATTTGTTCTTCTTTTATTGTTTAAACAAATTCCTAGAAGAGTTTTGTCATGTGGTGCTTTAAATAAGGAACAGAATTACATAGTGAATGTTTTAAGCAGCAGTTTTTCAGCATCAGTCCTTAAAGGCCTAGCGCAGTTAGTGAACCACTCGATGGTTAAGTCAACAAGCAGATGTCTGCAGACAGTGAAGTAATTGTGATGTTATATATAGCCCTGCAGGACTAAGGGTGGAAAGAAGGAGCTGATAAACAGCGCTCTCTAGATCTGGTCAACTAAAGTTCCCAGGACTCTGTAATCAGCCATAAATCATGTATTTTAAATGCTTAAGCTTATACTTTTATATATATTTCTATATGCTGTGACTCCATATAGTGTGAAATTACAAAAATAAAGCTGAAATTCAGAAATGCAAAGAAGATAATGCTGTTATTTTTTGATAACTTTGCTAGTCTGCTTCTCAAGCTGTGAACCATTTTATCTGGGTCCTTCAATGCTTGGAGAACCTCCCCTGTTAATTCCAACCCATGTAGTTTCTTCTGATGCTGGGGATCTCACTGAAGCCTGCCTATGACCTCCCATTGATCTCTAGCTGTCTGCCTTGAAGCCATAGGCCACAGAATTGCTTTGTGCTGTCATTCCCCAGCCTCCCTGATGCTATACACATACAAATATACATACACACCCAGTCATAGATAACACTCAAGTATAAGTTACCATTTGGCATCAGAAGCTACATTTTGGGTTCCCCACAGGACTGATGGAGAACTCTGGATCCCTATTACAGTATTCAAACTCAAACTAAGGGAAACCGAAAAGTAGAAACTCAGATCCTCTGTCCCTGCCTCCTCACCACACCACCATTTTTACTCTGTTGGAGACTTTGCTTTACACATGGTCATAGTTTGTCCCTGAGAAGCACTATTCATTTACCTCCATGGAGATCCCTATGGAATGTGGGACACCAAACCCTCCACTTTGAATTTCCATCACCCAGTCTAACACTTCTTTCCCATTAGCATGTTGTCTCTGGAAAAGTGCCTGTGTTTCCAATATTCTCTTTCCTTCAGTTCCTCAACCAGTAGCTCTTCCTTTCACCCTTGCCATTGGACAAGGAATTGTCCCTTGTCACATTCTTGTTCAAGTGGCATTTGTCTTTTCTCTTTCCTGGGGCCATCCTGTCAGTATGTTCCAAACCTGCTTCAAAAGGAAGAGGAATAAAAAGTAAACTTGTTCATTCAATACATTCAAAATATCTTAATTATACTGAATTCATTTTTCAACTTATCCCCTATCCGTATTGCTGCCTCTGCCATAACAATTTGGATACTTTAAAATTTTAGATGACACCTATAGAGCAATTAAAAATTTTTCTGGCTTTGGAGAGAAAACACACAAGTATATTTCCTAGATAACTGAATCATACCCATTGAGTCCAATGCTTTTGAATTAATGAACAATTTTAATGCAAACATTTGTGGAATAAACATTATATCATCTTTTCTTCATAAACAGATTATTAAACATAACATTTATGGAAACAAATATTTCCAGAAGATTTTTATTAAAATAAGCAATTGCATAATGATATAATATGGTAATATCCCCAGAAGTCTTTGAAAGATTGTATAAGGCTTTTGCTCCTACAGTTATTGGCTGTGTATTCCTACATGTTTGGTACAATTGTTTGTAAACCTCTTCTTACTGTTGATAATGTCCCTGTATTAAATACTTTCCACTTGATAGAAAGCAGCAAAGGCAAGATTCAAAACCTTGTCTACTTGACTCAAAATCTCCTGTTTTTCTAACTGTAACATATTGAGCATGAAAACTGTAAGTCTAAGACCATAAAAGCTCTAAAATCACCTTATTCTAAAATCAGTATGAAGCAGTTTTAGTGCTAGTAAATTGTAAAATGGGTTCCAGTACCTGTTGAATGAGCTTTAGTTGGATCATATTCCAGATAAAGAAGACTATTATATAAATATCCTCCAGATCAGTAAGATGACAGTCCATGTATACTATTTATGAAGATAAATGAAAGTTCATTAAATATTAAGAATTCTTAGGAAAAAAAAGTGCTACATCAATTGATATAATAGAAACCTTTCTGGAGAGTCGTGAACTCAGGTGTGTATCTCCTCTTCTTAATGAAGTCTCATTCAATTAAGTAGATTTCTCTATAGTTGAGAGAGTAAGAAATTGATAGGAAAAAGTCAGGAAAGTCATATGAACATAAAAGTGCTATACTAGGATTTCATATAGACCCATTATACATGTCTGGAATTCAGACTTCTGTTCTTTTGGAGGAAAAGATTTAAGACTTCCTTCCTGACTAAGGTAAATGTCCCTTCCCTGTATCCATTCCATTAGAACACCTTTAAAAGATATTTATCACAATATTTAGCAAATAGAATCTTATTGATTTAACTATTTTCTTCCTTTTCCTTATCTGTGTGCTGTTGAAGGCAAAACAGTTTTTCACCTTCGTTTATCTAGTTTCTAGTAAAATGCCCAGATCCAGACCATTATTTACTGAATTATTTCAATTCAGTTTATTTAATGAATATTTAAACCTTCAAAAAATCTGGCATGATTTTCCTGCTTAAAGAGAATTTTGAACTGATAACATATTGAATATTTTCTTTCATTCTGTGAAATATATTTGCATATATATTCCCATCACTGCCAATGAATCTGAGGTAGACCAGTAGCATAAATCAATACACTGGTGAATCCAGGTTCAATTCTTATTGCATACATTTGTGCTCACTTCCCCTCACTAATTTCACATGGCTAAAATAAGTTCTCCCTAACATTCTAAGGAGGAATAACAAGGAGTCAATCCATGTATTTTTCAGAGTTTACTCTTTAAACATTTGCTGCAATACTTAATAGGTGAAATTATTTAGGTTTTTTTTAAAATCTTACATGTCATAGTGTAGGTCCAAAAAGAAATAGTCAAATTAACATCCTAAGCACAATGGTCAACATACAGTCCTGTCCCTACAATTCTTGTTTAGCTTTAATTAACACTTTTGAATTATTCCCTTCCTCTAACTGTGGAAGTATTTGTCTGATTGTTATTCAAGCCCTCAAAATGTGATGCCAGTCACATTCTCCAATCTTAAATCTCTGAGCTTCCTTTCACAAATTTTTGAACTAGGTAACTTCTTTAAATGTTTTTCCCTGCACATGTCCTGAGGTACAGTCTAGATCCAAGCTAGAAAACAGAAGAAGACAGTGAAGTTTGGATTTGCCCAAGGTTCAAATCCTAGTCTAGAAAATTATTAGCTATGAACTTCTGTGTTTTAGTTTTCTCATCTATAAAATGGAGATGTTATTTACCTCATGTAGCTCTATTGATATTGAGGAGAAAATATCATGCTTAAAGCATCAACATGATATCTAGCTATAGAGTGCTCAGAAAATGCTAGTAATTGGTCCTAATGGTGCTATCAGCATCCCTAGCATTATCCCCACACTCATGGTGTTCCCTCTGTTTGTAATTATGTGCTCTGGATCTTTAACATATCAAATTATTTTTAGTCTTTAGAATCTTAACAGCCATCTCATTTTTAAAAAATGTAAAAAAAAAAAAAATTAAAGCACTAAACTGATTAGATCTCTCACTCTTTTGAGCCCCTACAGGAAGAGACTGTGTTGCTTTTATAAGCTTCACTATATCTGCCTGATATTATAGTAATTCATATACATGCTTTACAATGTTTATCATTTATTTTTGTTTCCTATGAAGCAAGTAGAACAGAGATGTATAAATTTTAAGTTCTTGCAAGTCTACTTTCTATCCACAATAACTGTAATGAAGAAAGTTTGAACTGAATTGTACCCAACTCCTTCCCCACTTTGGACCTTTGAGACAAGAAAATCAAAAGGGAAAACTCCCTACCAAAAAAAGGAAAATGTTTAGGGACAAATTAAGAAATTTTATGTATATGAATCACATTCCATAGAATTTACCCTTTTGAAGTATACAGTTCTGTGGATTTGGTTATATTCACAGAGTTGCTCAGCCAGCACCACTATCTGATTTTAGAATATTTCTTTGTGTCCAAAAGAAATCCCATAACAATTAATAGTCACTTTCCACTCCCTCTTCTCCCCAGCCTCTGGTAACCACTAAATCTATTTTCTGTCTCCATATATTTGCCTATTCTGCACACTTAATATAAATGGAATTATATGATATGTGACCTGTTGTCACAGGCTTATTTCATTAGTATAACGTTTTCAAGGTTTATTCATGTTGTAGCATTTCTTTATTGTTTTTATAGCTGTGTAATATTCCATTTTATTGATACACCACATTTTGTTTATCCATTCATCAATTGACATTTGTGTTGTTTCCACTTTTGGCTATTAGGAATAAGGCTGCTGTGAGCATTTTTAATTTCTAAAAAACCCTCACCAATATTTGTTAGTTCTCTTTTTGTTTTTAGTTATCCTAGTGCATGTGAAATGGTATGTCATTCTGGTTTTACTTTACATTTCCCTAATGACTAATGATGTTGATCAAAATTACATATGCTTATTGACCATTTGCATGTCATCATTCAACAAAAGTCTATCCAAATCATTTGTTCATTTTTACACTACACTATTTTTCTTTTAATTTTGTATTTATACATTTTGAATACAAGTCTCTTATCAGATATATGATTTGCAAATATTTTCTCCTAAGATATGGGTTATCTATTTTTTTTTTCTTTTTGTGGTATGCGGACCTCTCACTGTTGTGGCCTCTCCCGTTGCAGAGCACAGGCTCCGGGTGCACAGGCTCAGCGGCCATGGCTCACGGGCCCAGCCGCTCCGTGGCACGTGGGATCTTCCCGGACCGGGGCACGAACCCGTGTCCCCTGCATCGGCAGGCGGACTCTCAACCACTGCGCCATCAGGGAAGCCCTGAGTTATCTTTTTACTTTCTTGATGGTGTTCCTTGAAGCACAAATCTTTTTTTTTTTTTTTAATTTTTATGCTTTTAATTGATGTCCAATTTTTCTACCTTTTCTTTTGTCAGTTTTGCTTTTAGTATCATTGCTTTTAGAAATCATTGCCGAACCCAAAGTCACAAGATTTACTCTTATTTTTTATCTAAGATTTTTATAGTTTTTAGATTTAGGTCTGATCTAATTTGGGTTAATTTTTGTATGCAGTGTGTGAGGTAGAAGTCCAAATTTCATTCTTTTGCAGTGGATATTGAGTCCCACCATCGTCTGATGAAAAAAAACTATTCTTTCTCAATTGAATTTTCCTGGCACCCTTGCCAAAACTCAGTTCATCATAAAAGTGAGGGTTTATTTCTGGACTCTCAATTCTATTCTGATCTATATGTCTATTTTTATGCCAGTACTATGTTGTCTTGATTACTGTTGCTTTCTAATAAATTTTGAAAGTTAGTCTTTCAGATTTGTTCTATTTCATGACTTTTTTGTTATTCCTGGTCCCATACACTCCCATATGAACTTTAAGATCAAATTGTGAATTTCTGGAAAAAACAAAGCCAGATTGGACATTGATAGGAATTATTTGAATATGG
>NW_006774564.1:5296490-5303781 GCF_000442215.2 Lipotes vexillifer | reverse complement strand
TTTTTTTTTTTTTTTGTATAGTTATGTCCACTCCAACTCTGTTTTGTATACTGTTTGCATGGTATTGGTATATATTTTCCCATTCTTTTACTTTCAACCTATTTGTATATTTGAATCTAAAGTGTGGCTTTTGTTAAACATCATAAAATTTTATAATTTTTTAATGAACTCTGCCAAACTTTATTTTGATTGGAGTGTCTGCTCTATTTAACTTATATTAAGTACTGATAGTACAGGATTATAGTCTGCCATTTTCTATTTTTTTCTATATGTCTTATATCTTTCTTATTCCATTCTTCTATTACTGCTTTATTTTGCATTAAAGAATTAAATTCTAGTATTCAACATTTTCTAGCATTCTATTTTAAATTCCTTCTTGTTTCTTTTACTATTTGAATTATTTTTTATTTTACTAGTTGCCCTGGGGATTGAATTAATTTTTGTTGTGGACTGAATGTCTGTATTCTCCCCACCCCAAACAGTTTCATATGTTCAAGTCCCATTCCTCAACATGATGGTATTTGGAGGTTGTGTTGTTGGGAGGTAATTAGATTTAGATGAAGTCATGGGGGCCCTACCTTATAAGAAGAAGAGAGAACAGAACTTATTCTTTCTGTGCATGCATGAATATGAGGTCATGTAAGCACACAGTGAGGTGGTGGCCATCTACCAGCCAAGGGAAGAGACTTTAGAATGAAACCTATCTTGCCAGCCTCTTAATCTTGGACTTCTCAGCCTTCAGAACTGCAAAAAATAAATTTCTACTGTTTAAGCAACTCAATATATTGTATTTTGTTATGGCAGCCTGATAAGAATAAGACAACATCTTAACCTAAAACAATCTCATTTGAATTAATACCAATGTAATTTCAGTAGTGTATAAAAACTTGTGTGCAATATAGCTCTGGTCCCTCCACTCTTCTTGTGCTATTATGGTCATATAAATTACATCTTTGTACATTACAAACCCATCAAAATGGTTTAATCATTATATCTCTCTGCAGTTGCTTTTTAAATCAGAGAAGCAAAGAGGTTACAAATAAAAATGAATTAACTGTCTTTTATACATAATGCCATAGTTACCTTTTCTGATACTTTTAATTGTGTGAGTGAGTGTGTGTGTGTGTGTGTGTGTGTGAGAGAGAGAGAGAGAGAGAGAGAGAGAGAGCAGATTTGAGTTACTGTGCAGTGTAATTTCATTTCAACCTGAAAACTCCTTTTAGTATTTCTTGTAGGGCATGTCTACTAGTGACAGTTTATCTCAGCCTTTGTCTGGAAATGTCTTAATTTCCCCTTCATTTTTGAAGATAGTTTTGTGACATATAGAATTCTTATTTGGCATTCTTTTTCTTTCAACACTTGGAATTCTTTGTCGTGTGTTGCCAGTGAAATGTATGCTCAGATTGATTAGAAGTCAGCTAATGATTGAGCAGAGATTTCCTTAAATGCCTTTTAACTAGTAAGGCTCCATCCTTTGCTAAGGGTTTTCTGGATATGTTGGGACACAACTTCAGTACTTTAGCAATTTGCAACTTTTCCTTACCTATAACTTCCTGATTGCACAGGACCTCAAGGTTAGCCATTGGTCAGAGATGGGGCCTTCTCAGTCCTTTCCTGTGTATGTACACACTCCTGGACATGAGAATGTCCTTCTAGATCCTTAGGAATATGTCATAGCTTTTCAAAGCCATTGTGGATAACTCATTTCACAGATTTTTCTTGTAAGTTTCTTGTTTGTCCAACTGGTATTGCCTCCTTAGGCAGCTGCAATGTTAAACCATTGTTGCTGTTTTTTTTTGTTTTGTTTTTGTTTTTTAACAAAACCCTGGGGATAGGGCTTTTCTCATTGAGTGGGCTCTGAATCATATGAAATAAAGACAAGCCCTGGGAGTGGGTCTTCTCCAGAGAGCTAATATACAAGTCAAATAACAATTCTCTGAGGAACCTTCTAAGGATCTTCAAACCCATTTGGCATCCTTCAGTTACTCCTAGACTGATTTTCAAAGCTGACTTGGTTGCATGATTAATGATTTTCAAGTCTACCCTGGAGCTGCAGAGAAAAGGATGGGAAAAGGACAAATTAAAATACCACAAAACTCCCTGTTCTTCCCAAGATCATTATTTTCCTTAAGAAAATAATCCTCAGAATGTATCAATCCTTTGTGAATTACTAGGATTCAAAAAAAGTTGATACTGACCATTTTTGGCAGTGTTCTCATTCCTTTTATGGGAGAGTAGATCTTTGTGTGTCCTTACTGTGCCATTCCAAAAAGTAAAATGGATTTCAATAGAAAGGAAGAAAAATATACCTGAAGGGTAAAATAGGTATTAAAAATTTCAGAATAAAAAAAAATTAAATTTATACTGGTAGATGATAAATATGAACACAAAAGTTATCCATAAAGTGGGTTTTTAGAGATCAATTAGTGGTTTTGCAGTGGCAGGAAAAAATAATTTTAAAATTGCATTGGACGGGAAGTTATTGACAATTGGTACATTCTAGTAATGTTGCACGCTATTTTTCTATTTTAATTATTTTTCTCAAAACTCTAAAATATACACCCCCATGTGTATATTTTCACCTATGTGACTATGTATATACTGGATCAAATATATAAATGAAAATAAAGTGATTTTTCTTCATAGAAAAAGAAACACATGCCTTTCAGCTTTAATAGAACTGATCACAGAAGGTGAATTAGTACACCACAGAGGGCCATAATGGTTTTGAGATAGTAATATTGAATAATCAAGTATATCATTTTTCAGAGTTGTTAATTTATTGTCCAATCTATAAGACTGATCCACTATTTAAAATTTTCTTTTGAAATTTTTACCTAATCAATTTCTGGATGCCTCAGAAGAGATAAATAAATACTTTTCTAAAAGGAATGTTTGAGATTGTACTTTTGCATAAAAGCTTTTTATTAAGTACTGTCTTTAGCCACCATATACACTAGTCATCTTGTGTGACCCTGATCACCTGCCCTGCCACTATTCAATTAACCTGTCATCCTATGTTCCAGCGAAGGACACAGAAGATTGCACATCATAAATGGCTCGCAAGTGAGCTCACTCAGCTGTGGTAAATACATTATGTGTGCCTCGTACAGAAGGGGAACTCATAAAGATACAATTCTACTATCCCTTTGTGTTTAGGTAAATTTCTCTCAGTAATCCAATTCACCATGCTCTCTCAACTCCCAACAGTCTCTCTTGTCAAAATAAGTGACCATAACAAAAGAATATTAGACTTTGTTATGCTATATTCCAATCACATTTATTCTTGTACTCCAGGGGAGCCTTTAAATGGCTATTAACAAGCTATACCGAGTTTTTATTACAGAATGCTTGTTCTCAAATCTTTTTTTTTCTTTTGTTTTTCTTTTTTTGGTACTACTAGAAGGGATCTTACACATAACTTTCAGTGTCCTTACTCTGCATGCATACGTTTGTCTTTTAATGCTCGGGTAATGTCCTCAGCATTTTGTTTCTTTTTAATTTGAGATTTCTTCTTCATCTTTACATATGTGAAAGGAATTGGTACAAAGGTTAAGTGCGATAGGCACATGAAAGCAGATTCTTTAACTTGCTGATTTAGGGGTACACAAGATTATCTTCTCATTGAGGAGTCTGCTTGTGTAATATATTTTAAAGCTGTCTTTTTTTTTTTTTAACTCTAAAGAGCTACTTTCTGCTTCATTGTTTTGCTTATGTAAATATAATTAATTCATTAACTCTTGCCAGAAAGCAATGTGACTGATGTTAAGTGATTTTTCTACATGGAATTTCAGACATCATTTTTTTACTTTCCAATTAAGAGGCAATTTACTGCTAATCAGAGCCATCTGTGTGAAGCTCAGTGTCCTTCAGTCTGAAAAATGAGGAGTTTGTATCGCATACTAGAAGGAGTAATGCAACCCATCCTTCCCACAGGGAGGAAGTTTCGGAATCTCACAAATCTGGAATTTCAATCCTGAATTAATATTTATTATCTATAAGACCTTTACCGAATTATTTTACCTTTCTGAGTCTCAATCTCCTCATCTGAAATACAGGGTTGATGGTATTATTTATTTTATGGGTTCCTTGTGAGGATAAGATGAGATAGCATTTTAAATTCCAAGAGGCTGGGAAAGTATACAGTGGGTAACAGATAAGTGGTTAAAATTTTTTTGCTATATAATTTCCACTTCTTAAGACTCTCCTCTCTCTCTTTCTTGCTCTCCTTCTCTTGTACATTTTCTGTCTTTCTATCTCACTCAGACTCACCCATTCACACACACACATGCAATGTAATACAGATAAATAGACTACATTATATTGGGACAAATACATATATCTTCTTTACCTGAAAGTAAGGTTTTACTTATTCCATTATCATTTATAGAAAGCCTATTTTCAAATGAGTGTGCAAAACAAAATCAAATGACTAATAGTCACTTTCAGATGCTTTTTCAGAAGGTATTGAATTCTTAGTGATTTTTATTTTGTTTCTTAACCCATTACATTTATTATTTTTTCACGTACAGTCAATTGGAAGATTATTAGGGAATATTAATCTATGAACTAAAAGCACCTACATTTAGTTAACTCTTAAGTAAACCATGAGGAAAACCCACTAAATCAGGACTGGGAGGGACCGATAGTGAAATAAGGGTTTTGTTTCTTTTGTTCTTGCTATCGTTATTGTTTTAATAGTATATATTTCCTGCTGACTATACAACTTTATGTTAGTTTTCATACTGTCACTGAAGAATTCTGAGCTGTCTTTGACAATAGCTCAGAAGAAAATTTATTTGAATCACTATTTTTATACCTTCATTAGACTGAAACTATCAAGGACACAGAGTAACACACAGTAGATTCTCAGTAAATATTTATTGAAATACTGGTTAAATGAATTAGTGAGTTAATGAATAAATTATGGAAAAATACACCTATGACATCAAGTTCCCAATAAAGTGTTCAAAGCAGCTGTGCACCTAGAACAGAAACCTCATATACTCTTTACTTCCATTCTTTGATTTCCAAAGATCATTTAAGAGTCTCTCTTCTTAGCAAGACCTCTGTTACTCATAAGTTGCTTCATATATTAAAGATATATTGCAGTTTAATTAAAAGTTTAAAAATAATACAGGATAACACAGGATGATTTTGTTTACCTAACAGAAAAATTATTAGAATTTTATTTTTTAAAACCTACAAACTCACAGTTAAGTGCTTCTGAAACTTTAATATCCAGATAAATTACATGGAGATTTTTTAGCATGTAGATTCTGATTTAATAGGAGCAAGATTAAGCAGAGAGGAGACACAGTTTTATTTAGATAAAGGCGTACTGAACAGGGTGAGGTAAAAAATGTCATTGGAATCAGGAGGACTAATGCTCTAAGTGAAGTGGACTATAAGGCAGGAGTAACTGTAGCTCTAGAAAACTGGTTATGAGCTGCGGACTCAGAAAAACCAGGAAGCAAGGAAATTTATTGTACTAGGCAGAGAGAGGATGAGCAATTGGTCCTCGAAAATATAGTTCCCATGAGAATCGACCAAATGAAACAATATTGTTATGAATTATTACTCTTTATTATTTGTTTTAATCTGGAGACATCCAAGTCTACCTGGATTCATCTCCAACATCAATGTGTGTGTGTGTGTTTTAATTTTCAGTTTTAAAAAACCGTGTTCAATAATGAACAGTTTTATCTCCCCAATGTCAGAATCTATCTTCAAATATTCCTAAATATTGGCTGTGTTCATTTATTCATCCCTTGAATATTTAATGAAAACCACCACTCATTCCTGAATGTTTTTGTAAACAAAGAATGTTGCCTGCCATTCAAATTCTATAAGGATTTAGTCATTAATTACTACAGTCACTGACCTATAAGTACTCTCAAAAGGAATTTGGGATGAAGCATTCTATGTTTTGGTTATATGGGCCCCTAGAAAGTTGAAATGCATATCTAAGGAAGAATTTCAATGACCCCAGATTCTTTCATCTTCCCTTACATAGATAAGCACTAAAGATCATTAACTGAGATTTCTGATCCATTTAACTAGCAGCAAACTTTTACCAAGATATATGCTTGACTACATGTATTTTCCAACCAAAAGAATCACATATATCTTGGCTCCTGCCCCTTCAATATAGTTCCTGAGAGAAATATGAGAGGTTGTCTCCCTGGCTATAGTCCTCAGTAAGACACTGAATAAATTCAACTCACAGCTCTTACATTGTGCTTTTTTTTTTTTTTTTCCAGTCAACAATCTGATATTTTTAAACTAGACTGTAAGCATCCCTTTGCCAATAATTAGAATTTTTGCTTATTTTTTGTTTCATTTATGTATAGTTTAACACCTGGAATAGAGTTTAAAAATCCATTCTTTGTAAAATGTTCTGCAATTCAAATCAACAATGATTCAAGTATAACTCTTTCATCCTTTATTCAAAATTAATGATTTTATGTTTTTGATCTTTATATGTGCTTCAGAACATATTAAAGTATCAGGAAAACTGCCCTTTTTTTTGCTCTTATCCCTTAGGAAATCCTGGAATTAAAAAAGTAATCATCTGCAATCATCAAAACCACTTCACTTATTGAAGGCCTTGTTAATTTTATACCTGGTTGTTAGGATGATGTGTCTTGATTACTTGGAGTAAATAAAGTTATTATCATTTTTTTACCACTGTGCAGATTGTCTTAAAATACAAAGCTTTGGCCATTCTTTTCATATTTTTTTTGTCATTGTATGAAAATGTCTTTCTAATAATATTAAATATAACAGTAACTTGTACTGAATATGAAAAGCTTTGGCTCAAAATTATTGGTTAATATATGTTTCTTTACAGAATTTTACATTTGTAATTATCTTTACCTGTCATTTTTGGCAATTCAAAAATCTCTAAAAAGACTAAGGTAAAACAACTACAACAAATCAAAGATGTAAGAAATTGTTGAGACTGAAAAACACAATCTGTGCTAATCTCAAGGGAAGAATAGTTAGACATCTCAGGTTTAAACAATAAATTTGTTATGGAAGATTTTTGGTGGAAGTACATGTTACCAAAATGTACTGTTTAGGGAGTTCCCAGCACAGCTTACCAACTATTTTCCTAGTAGGAGATTTTACTGCTTTTAAAATGAGAAGATAAAATAGCACTTTGCAGTATATATATTTTTAAGCGAAATAAATAAGTAGAATCTAGTTTGTGTACCATAAGGAAGTAATGCAGTGATGCCAGAAAATTCACATCAAGGTTTTAAATTCTTCCCTTTTTTTTTCTTTG
>NW_006774564.1:5225497-5296480 GCF_000442215.2 Lipotes vexillifer | reverse complement strand
CCTGCTGGATATAGTAGGTGTGTTTATTACAGGTGAAGTAAAATTAAGATACACTGAATATAGTAAAATAGGTATATCATGCCAGTATACTTAACTCCTAAGCCAAGTAAATATGTACTCCAAGGTAAAATTGAATCTCTGCATCAAAAAGTTTATTTTATTCTTCTTGGGAAAATATCCTTTCCAAATATTTTTAGTTTAATAGTCTTTAACACATAACTTTAAAAGATGGATTTTAGTTTTTATCAAACTAACCTTGAGATATTTGATGTGTACTAGGTAATCAAAGACTTGCAAAAACAAAGTCAATATGTATATTTTAAAATCAGTAAATTGCAAGTAACTTCCGTTATCACTTATATTTTTCATGCTTATTTCTTCCAGCATTTTATTTTGTTACTTCTTTTCACTTGGAGAATAAGAGAAAGCCAAGCAATATGTCGAGAATTAATACTCATAGAATAAGAGGCAGTAAAGAACCAAAAGATGCAGTTTCAGGAAAGTGGAGGTGCCAGTCAATAAGGTCATAAGCCATAGACTGGGGTATGGAGATTGCTGCAAATACTGTCAGTAGAGTTGTAGGGACTGAAGTTAAACTGCATAGGTTGGGAAGAGATGTGTGGTTTGGAAGCAGAAAAAGCAAGTCTAAAAAACTGTACTTAGAATATCAGAAATATAATAGGTGCTCAAGAACAGTTTGCCAGAGTTTGACAGTAGAGGGAAATGTATATAAAATGAGAGCTTGAGGAGGATGAAAAGTTGCTTCTAGATTGTTTTAGGAGAGGAGAGACTTAAAGTTTTCTGATGAGCTGCCAACAGAGAGGGCAAGAAGAAAATTAGAAGGCAGAGAATAATTAATGGTTTAAAATACCATTGAGAACAATTTAGACAAAGAGAAAAGATAGAGAAAGTTGGAGACAAAAGCTGGAGAGAATATGAAGCATTTGCACTATGTGTTCATTTGTTTGTGTCTCTTAATTTGGGAGATTGATTGCAAAAATGGCTCCGATTCTCCACCCCTCCCTGCACCCACAGGCTTTAAATATGATTTTACAGCACTTTCCATCAAGAAGGGAGTCTACTTCCCCATCCTTTGGTTATTGTTCTTATAACTTCTTTAATTAATAGAATGAAGCTGTTGTGAAAGTGAGTCAGTTCTAACCTTTGTTCTCAAAAGGCCCTGCACATTTCCTCCTTCTGTCTCTCTCCTTTGCCTTCACCATGAGGTCATGACCAGAATAGCCTTCTCTTGAGTGTCTGCTTAGACTATTAAAACCAGCTCAGGCTAGTCTACTGGAAGATGAGAGATGACATGATGCAGATACAAGTTGTCCTATCTAAGGTCATTTTAGAGCAGCTGTTCCCTTGGTCACTTGCCAGGTAACCACGAACACATGGGAGGTACCAGCTAAGATGTGCTAACCCTGGCTCAGATCAGCAGTCACCCTGTTGATCTATAGAGTAATGAACTAAAATAAATGTTTATTGTAGTATACCACCAAGGGCTTTGAGCTTGGTTGTTGCACAGCATTGCTGTTGCTGTAGATAACTGATACATCTGCTCAAAACTAATATATCTTTGAAACAGAAACAGTATATTGTTTACAGTTATAGCTCCTGGATATATCATAGGCTCTGAGATAATAAATGGATCTTAAAAATTATGTTTTTTATGAATGGATAGATGATGGCTGGATGAATGACTTGATGAATGAAGGAGATATTTAAAAAAAAGAAATTTTCTGCTGTATATTAAGCAAAGACAAAGTCTGATTTTACAATGCTTTATATGTTAGGATTAGGAGTTAAGATACTACATGTATGATCAAAGGGGAATGTTTTCATTTCCATTTTTTTATACAGTATAATTTGATGAAAACATTGATGCTATTTTAAGATACTTATAGCAGTTTAAAAGAGCTTTCACATTTTATTCAACTTTGATTTCACAGTAAATTGGTGTATCAAATAAGTATTTGAATGAATATTTTATAGATGTGGAAAAAAATAGGGAGATTAATCACCTAGAGCCAAGTATTCTAATATCATTTAGTCTAATATTCCCACTATATGACAAACAGTGATTGTTTTAGGAAAAGTAATTTGGTGGAATGAGAGACATATGAGGATTTTAATGTGAGACATTGAGTAATATTAAAAAAAATAATATGCTAAAGCAACATTCTCCCATAGGAGTAATGTACAGGAAAAAGAGTGATTACATGGTAGATAATAATATGTAAATTGTCTTGTTTATTAATTTAAATACATTTAATGCAAATACCATTCTATTCCTGGTCTTGCATACTATAAATGACTAAGAACAAAGAAACACCATGCAGTCAAATCTAGTATTTCCAACATGAGGAATAGATAATTAGTGAATGTTTGTTATTTAAAAGTAAAACTCCTAGAAACATTTTTAGGCATTGATATTTTGCATTCCTTTTCCTAAAATTTTGTAATGTTATTAAGATCTTACTGATTTGATTTTTTTTGCTATTTTTTGTTTTCTTTCTTTAAAAATCAATACAGTAAGCAAAAGAGAAAAAGTCGATATATGTTAAGTGATATAATAAGAAGAGTCTAAGGCATGAACATGAGTATGCCTAAAAAATGGTAAAATATTTTAAAAACTGTCTCACAGCAGTGGTTTATTGTAACTTGTTACATGTATTTGATTTCATGTAAAGACCTACAAAGAAACTGACAAATCACTTTTGCTCACTATGTCACCTCCATCTTCTATGCCTACTTTATTTTTTGCCACTTATATTCCAAAGGAGCCATGAAAGCTTACTCTTATCTTACATACATTTTCATGAACCCAAACCACAAAACCCTCCAGAGGCTCCTGATAGAGAGCAATCAAAAGAATCGTCTCAGATGGGAGAACAATGGTTGGTAAATATTCAGGATACATACCTTCAACTTGCACTTCTAAAATTTTCTTCAGATACCATATCACCCAGATCCCGAGGGGCTTCATCTCTCAGCAACTGCCTCAAAGCTGTGGTCCAAGTGGTTCATGGAACTTTTATATATATATATATATTTATAAAATCCATAATATATATAGAGCTTTACTACATTTGGGGGGAGAAAGAACTTAACTACATTTGGGGTGAGACCACAAATAGGAAACACAAAGAGAAACTTCTAAATTAAAGTTTATCTTATTATCTTAATTAAATATCCTCAACCCCAAGGTTACTGATCTAACTTCATAGGGTAATTACCTGTAATAAGGGCTATTACATTTGCCCACATTAAAGGCTAGATTACAGAAAATAAATCACTTACTTTGTTTAATTTTTAAAGGGCACATTTAAAATTATTGTTTTGCCATTTTCCTAAAATTATTATTCATAAGTAATCATTTAATTCAATCCAACTCCCTGGGTAGAAATGATGGACGTGACAAATCAGGCAAACACTGAGGTTGAGGGCAGAGTCCCTCAGACTGCCAAGTCTGCCCAGGACCCCATTGTAAGGAGTTAGGGCCCAAATACAAAGTTAGAGGGAAGGGCCCACACAAGACCATCCTCAGGTTTGATAATTCACCAGAAAGACAGAACTAACTGAAAGCTCTAATAGCTGCTGATTATAGGAAAAGACTACAGAAAATCAGCCAAGGAAAAGATGCATAGGACAGAGTCTGAGAACATTCCAAATGTGAAACTTCTATTGTCCTCAGGATGCTTTATTCTCTCAGAGTTGATGTTTGACCATGTGCACAGAATACTGCCAATTTGAAAAGCTCATGAGAGCTTTGAGTCCAGAGGTTTTATTAAGGTTGTTAGTTGCATGTGTGGTTGCTTGTTGTTTTTATATGCTCAGCATTCACCTTAAGACCGTTGGGTATGGTTGGCCTCATCCTGAGTCATCTTGTTAGCATAAAATATCAGGTATGGTCATAGAGGCCCACATGAATAACAAAGACACTCCTATTATTATGGAAATTTCAAGGGTCTAGAGATTATCTTCCAGGAGCCAAGGATGAAGGTCATGCCTCTCTTTGGGTGAGACCAAATTTCTCGGTACACAGAATGTAAGATGAGAGGGCTTAAGGAAACATCCATCTAAAAAAAAATAGAAGTGTTCCACATCCTAACACTAACACAAGCCTACCAGTGATGCTAGTTATTCATTACATATACACACGAAACAATTACATTGCTAGTTCTTGGCATTATAACCTTGTATCATAGTAATACTTTAACAATAAAATCATCATAGGAATTATATACAGAGTAATAGAAAAGCTATTTAAAGTTATAAAAGTGACACCTAATAAGATAAAAAAGAGACATATCCCTTTCATATCATGAGGGAAAGAGATACAAACCATACAGCAAAAACAAAAACCTAAATAAATACATGTGTACTTAAAGACACTTATCCAGGAGGATGCTTAAACAAATGTTAGTGGGATTTCTTTTTCTGAGTGGTGGACTTTTAGTGGATTTTTGCTTTTTCATAATTGTTTCTTGTCCTTCCTGAATTTTCTACAAGCGTGAATATTTTTGTAAACAAATTAAATGCATAGATTGTAGTTAGTAGATGATATATATACAGGCCTTCTATGCATATGACTTGTGGATTTGTTTGCAAGAAACTGCAGCCGTCATCCTTTTCTTCCAAGAATTTTCTGTTTCTGCATCATGTGGGAGATTCAAATCTTCTCAGTTAATTTTGGAATAGTAAGTGTTCGACTGCAATGTTAGTCTCTATGATTAATCAAGGATGTCTTGTCTTCTTCCTCATTTACTATGTCATCCCATAGTCCTTTACAGACAGCCTAAAATACCTTGTACTTGATACGTTCAAGGGACACAACAGTAAATAAGATATGCTCCCAATCCTCAAGAAATTCAAAGACTAGCAGGACACTTAGTTTTCAGAGGGTATCGTATCTCCTTCACAGAAGGTAGTATTAAGTGAGTTTGTGGCCAGGGTCCTAAGCTTCTGAACCCTGAGTCTGAATGTACAGAGCCTCTGATTCCTAAGTGTAGTAGGTAAGTTGAACCTTAAATCTCTCTTTGCCCTGCTTATGGTAGATAATTTGTAGATTTGACATCAGCCTGGTTTAGGGTTCTGATGCCTGGGTGATTTCATTCCACAAACATCTGCATCAGATGATTGGGGAAAGTGAGAACAGAAATATTTAGAAGGCTAGAAATAAATTTAGTTTGTATTTGTCTGAAAGCATCTTTATTACAACTATTTTTTTTTTTTTTTTTTTTTTTTTTCTTGCGTTATGCGGGCCTCTCACTGTTGTGGCCTCTCCCATTTGCGGAGCACAGGCTCCGGACGCGCAGGCTCAGCGGCCATGGCTCACGGGCCCAGCCGCTCCGCGGCATGTGGGATCTTCCCGAAACGGGGCACGAACCCGCGTCTCCTGCAACGGCAGGCGGACTCTCAAGCACTGCGCCACCAGGGAAGCCCTACAACTATTTTTGAAGGCTATATTTGCTGTGTATTTTAAGTTAGCAGTATCTTTCAGCCCATAATTATTCAGTTGTCTTCAGACTTCCATATTCTCTTGTAAATTCAGCTGTAAGTCTTATTTCTATGCTTTTGCAGATAGTGTATCTTTTTTTTTTTTTTCCTTTTGGTTACTTTAAAATTTTATTTCATCTTTGATATTTTGCAGTTTCACAATGATATGCTTTGATAGTTGTCCAGATATGTCTCTTGGGGTTCACTGGCCTTACCTTTGAATCTGTGAGTTGATATGTTTCTTCAGTTTTAGGAAATACTTAGCCTTATCTTTTTAATATTGTTTATGCTCATCATATCTCCCCACTTTGTCTGAGCCTCTTATTTTGTGTTAGCTTTTTAAATTTTGTCCTAAAGTTTTTCTTATATTCTTTTCCATTCATTTTCCCTCCATGTTTCAATTTCTGCATTTCTATTAAAATATATTTTAGTTCACTAATCCTATATTCTTTTATGTCTAATCTGTATTAAAACTTAGCCAAACTGTTCTTAAATTCATAGTTTTTTCAGTTCTAGATTAATTGTTTATTTCTGTGAATTTTAATTCTTTGTTACTTTCATCCATTTTATCTATATATTTTTCTATTTTATGAACATATTAAACTTTTTAGAGTCCTTCTATCCTAACTTAAATAGATGGCTCACCTGTGTGTGTGCTTTTATTGTATTTTTTCCTCATGTGACATGCCTGGAACTTTTTATTAAATGATAAACTTTATTAACAAAAAACCGTATTGGCTTTGGATAATATTCTCTTATCCAAATGACAGATCTCCTGTTCTATCTCTGTCTATCCCTGTCTTTCACATACACTCTGCTAGATTTATCTTTCTGAAATGTCATCTTTGTTAGATTGTTTCTCCATTTACAAAACTTGATTGCTCTCTCTTGCCTGCAGAATAAAGTTCAAATGCCCTAGGCTTCAAATCAGTTAAGACATTTTCAGAATAAAACATTAATAAATCTGATTTTTCTGTCTTAAAATGTGAGGTGTGTATTATTTCGCATAACCAAAATTCATGTGCTGTTTGTCCCAGGGGTAGCTGACTCCAGGAATTGAACAGTATTATCAAACATACATGTTCATGGACTTCCCTGGTGGCTCAGTGGTTGAGAGTCTGCCTGCCGATGCAGGGGACACGGGTTCGAGCCCCAGTCCGGGAAGATCCCACATGCTGCGGAGTGCCTGGGCCCGTGAGCCATGGCCGCTGACCCTGCGCGTCTGGAGCCTGTGCTCCGCAACGGGAGAGGCCACAACACTGAGAAGCCCGCGTACCGCAAAAAAACAAACAAACAAACAAAAAACCCATGCATGTGCAATCCATCTACCGAAAGGGTCATTCAAAGTCTGTTGACTTTTCATGGCTAGTCCCTCATTGTTATGCATGTATTCCACAATCCAGGAGCAGGTACTAACATGCCTAGTGGGGCAAGTTGATTATTTCTTCTTCTTATCTTTCTTTTATGAGCAAGGAAACATTTCCCAGCAAGCCCACAGAGGCAAAGTGCTAGAGCCCGTGGAAGTCAAAATGGGAGTCTGAATGAGATTACCATAATTAACTTAGACTAATTAGAATATAATCATAAATCACATGGGAGTGGTATAGACTCAAACCCTTAAAATGCAGATTCTGCTAATATGGAAAAAGTGGGTAACGGCTTTAGCACATGGACACAACACTCTTTTTCAAAGCCAGTTAATAACATCATCTGCAGTGTAGTCTCAAGCAACCATCAACTATCACTTTATCATCATCTTCTCCTCTTCTTCCTCCTCCTATTCACCCTCCTCCTTCTCCTCTTTCTTCTTCTCTTCTGAGAGTGCCTTGCATCTGTTAGAGGAATTGGGGGCAGGAGGTCCATGTCTCTAAGGAGGTTTTGGTTTCTCAGAGAGAGGATATGGAGGAGGGGACAGTATGTACATTAGAAAACATTTAATGCAACCTATAATATAAATGATCTTATAATATGAGTTATAGAAAATAAAGCCTGATGCTCTATCTATTCTGGTAAACATATATAGTGAATGTGTCTATTTAAAGGGAGTTACTAGGAAGATAGGTTTTAGTATATTAAATTGTGCTCTATGAATCTGTGGTTGGAATTCAAACATTTCTAATATTAAGGCATATTTGCACTATAAATACATAGAACTGTAGATATTTCCTAGGAAAATTATTCTTATATTTTACTGAAAAATTAACCATATTTCTGATTCTTCATATATACCAAATTATTTCATTTAAAAATTATAATGTATAATGGCTTTAATGTAAAGAAACACATTGTATACATATGGTAGTCCCAGATGCATATATATTAAATATTAAAACAATGCATAGATAATACACATTTAAGGGAAAAGTCACATTTAAAAAAAGAAAACACCATAGAGAATATTTAACATAGACTGAATCTGAAAACCTTCTTTCTTATCTAGGCACTCCTTATAACAAATAGGTTTGGGGGATTATCTTATAGACTCTTCAGTTTCCTGTAAAATGAGAAGTGTTTTAAAATTTCCATCTATTTCTGATAGTCTAAAATCAATAAAAAAAAGGAAACCAAATATACTGATGAAGAAATTGAGATACAAAGTATTTCCCCTTTAAAAAAAATACTTTTGGCTGTTTTCCTTCCACCAGTTTCATGGTAAAATATTCACATTTATTTAACTTAGTGTCAGATACTTTTTCTGTAGTCAAAGTCAGTTGCTTAATAAGGTTACCTTTAATCTCTCTAAAGCTGATTTAGCGTTTTTTTCTTTTTAAAATATATCCTATCTGACAACTTTTATCTCTTATTTTAATGCACATACAGTCAGTAGGCCAGAGATCAGTGCCTTCTTCCTGGCCATTTTTCAGTCCTTATCACCTGTGAGTATCTTTCTGTCTCTTTCTTATCATGCAATTGCATAGTCTTTAGTGGTTTCAATTCTCTCTCTTCTTCTCAGAGCAGTACTGACTGTAGCATATCAGTGTGACAAGTTACACATTTCTAATGGAGTCATATTCTGTTGGTGTTGACCAATAGCATGGGAAAGTTAATTCATTTAAGAGTGATTCAATGACTCAAATACTTTTCAAATTATGATGTTTATTTCAACAATAAAGAATGTTAAGTCACCAAAACACATACAATTTTACCAATATAAAATTGTTTAAAAAAAGACTTTGGTTTTTATTAAGAACAATGATGGTGTATGATTTGAAGATCTCCTTTTCACTCACTGGGAATAAGCTAGCCTGGCACAGTACTTGAATAATTCATGAGATAAGAATAAAAGATTTATCAACAAAAACAGGGTCAAGTTCCCAACGCAGAGCTTTAAAATATGCTAGAACAGAACAGCATCAGAGAAGAAATTATATATTTGAATGCCTCTAGTGCAGATCTTTGTTAATAACTTAATACAGGAAATTCCCATGCCATCACAAATCCTAGAATATTTCAGAATCACCAATTTTTAAATATTACTCTTGGGGAAAATCCTCTCATGCCTCTGAAATTATTTTCCACCATATCAGTTTTTAAGAACCACTCAAGCATCCTTAACATAGTAAGAAAAGGGTTTTCTCACAACACAGGCACTCTTACAGCCTCGTGTATCGTGGCATTTCTAAAGGGAATATTGCATAAACTTCTTGTCATCTAATGCATGTGATGTTATGTTTGATTCATATATATGTGTGGCTGTAATATATTTATGCTACATATTCTTATATATGATGAAGCTATAGGTGAATGATGAGGCAAGACCTTGTGGGTGTGATTACATGGCAGGCGTACGTACATTTATCAGGAATGGAGGAAGAACTGTCAGCTAATGTCCCTGCAAACAGCAATCATAACGACCCTGACAGGTTGCTGCCAAGCAGGCAGGGACATTCCAGAGGTAGCACAACTGCCAACAGCAAGACAAATGTGTTTAGAATTGGTAATAAATCATATCAGCTGTCTCAAACTTCTCCTTAGTGTATTGACTATAATTAAAATAAACTAGTTAGAATTATAATGATGATACATGTAAATGTTGAGCTCACGGATGAGAGGGAAATGGCACTGTGAATTCTAGGGTGATGTTTAACAGTGATAAGGATGAACTGAATTTGGAAATCTCACCTGTTAAACATGCAGAGAAATGATTATAGATTTTTTTTTACACAAATATTCTGACCATATCAATTTCCTACTTAAAGCCTTTTTTTTTTTTTCTTCAAAATTCCCTCTCCTAGGAACTCTCCTTTCCAGGAAGCTATGATATAATGTTAATTAGTTGGTCACTTTTTATCACATTACCCTAAGTGCACCATACTGTCACAATACAGATTATTTTAAAATTATTATTAATTTTATTAATGATACTCAACACACATTTACAAGGCATATACCTGATAATACATTTTTAAAAGGATTATATTTGTTCTTAAAAATCACATGATTTTTATCACCATAATTTTCCTCACACATTTGACAGTTTATTGTTTACAAATGGTAATGATGAAAGGCAGCCCCTGCGCCTGAGATTTGCTAAAGTCCCTGAAACAATTTGCTCTTAGTCTTAGCTATATATAGTATTAGTGTCCTAACAAAAGTGCACGATTCTCTTGGTAGATACTGTGGAGTTTACTAAATGTGACTCTATATTACTGAGAACAGGATATCATCATCAATATTTATTTAGACTTGGATTTCAATGGATACCAATATAAATAGCAATACAATATCACTATATATGACTAATTATTTAAAAAATGGATATTTCCTCCTTAGGAATTTCTTTCATTAACTTACAACTTATTCTGAATGCCATATACAGAAATATTAAATTTAAAAGAAATTCCACAACCTGCCTTACAGAGAACTTTTTTAAAAAGGGATACTGGATTGAGAGACAGTGAATCAAGTTCTTATTGTAAATAATATCTCATGGGCTATACATAAAAATGTTGAGAATTTTATTCTTAGAATTTTAATATATTGCTGGTACGCTGTCAGCAATGGAAGAATAGCAAATTTAAAGTTGCTTAACTTGTAGTCAGAAGTGATATCTTAATTTAGTAGGATTGGTAACAGTTATGAAAAATTCATAACTTCAACTGAGCAGTGAACTTTTTTTTATTATACCTAACTGTATATATCAGTATTGAATTAAACTGTGATGTTGCATGGGCACCTGTAAATTGTTGAGCTTTTACTCTCTATTTTTTAAAAATAAATCTGATAATAATAATAGCTAATACTCATTGGATAAATATTAAGTGCTAAGGACTGTGTATGAGCTTTATTTATATATATTCCTTTTATCCCTTATAGTAACCCTGTTTATAACATAGATATTACCCCTGATACACTTTGAGTGGTGTATCTTGCCCAAAATAACAGAGTAGCAGTGGCTGAGGCAGCATGTAGCTCTATGACAGAACAGGCTTTGAAAACAGTCTTTGGCCATAAAAATAAAAGCAATAATTATAATAGATTAAGGTTTATAGGATGGTATAGTCTATTATACAATTAATCCCCAAATGTAATCAAGAACAAAGCTACAGTCCTTGAATGATGAAAGCTAGAATTCACAGATGGTTTGAGGTGAAAATAATCTTTATTAAATACATCAGCAATTGACCTGAGGGCTTCCTTCTAATTAAACACCTGCTCACCTTACTACTATTACATACAAGAGTCTGTGAGGATAAAAACTGTAACAACAGTAGACTTCCTTGAAGTACTTTACTTAAAAAAATAAATTCTTGGAAATGTTTAAGTAAATATAAATTTGTAAAGGGCCTCATTCAATTAAGCATGCATATATTAATATTTTTAATGCATAATGCACAGAACTGGTCTATTACAGTAAAACGATAGGTAAATAAAATCTTTGTCTCACATTACCCTCAATGAAGTGGGAGAGACAAATAAGGAAGTGCAAGATGATTTGATAAACATTGAGATAAGAAGGTGTGGCTAGGGAACCGCTGAAGCAAAAAATGTGGCCCAAATTTGGATCTGCCTGTTTCAGTCAGGTTTGAGCAGAGAAGCATAACCACTAGGAGATGATATAAAGCCACAAAGTAAGATGGTCTGGAAGGGAAAATGGTTAGGAAATGGGGAAAGCAAGGAAAAACTGGAATCTGCAAGGGTGAGCTGAAATCCACTACAGTGAACAGAAATGTCAGTATGTCAGTGTCTGATCACCTCCACACTCAAAACACTGATGATAGAGGTGATTTGTATGAAAGATTGATGCCATTTGAACCTGAATTGCATATGCACCTGACCAAGGTGTCAGTGAGGCTGAAGAAAGAAGACTGACAAAGCTGGAAAACCTTCAGTCCTGGCTGCTGCCCTGCACCAACAAAGTGAGCCAGCAAAAAAGCAACATGTGTGTGATGTATGTTGTAGGACCCTGGGCCCTTCACCAACTATCTTCTGTGTAAAAAGGAATGTCCACCTTTTTCTTTTCTGCTTTCTCTTTCTCACACACACACACACACAAAAAAGTCTCTGTGGCTCACCAAAATTGGAAATAAAGTGGAAGGGAATTCTAGGAAAGGTGGTTCCAGCTTAGCTAATTGGATACCATAAAAATTCATCCCACTGCCTGAACATTCAAGAGATGTTAGATATCAGAGATGGGAAACCTGAATGAGTAAAGAAGGCATTCACAAGTTGAAAAGAGCTCAATCGTATTTGAAAAATGTTTACTATTGTAGTAGAAATGTGCCAGATACTTATATAGCTTTACAAAATACTCCTAATTTTTCTGACTTCTAAAAATTTTACTTTTATTTTATGCAGTATAGTTTCATAAAATGTGAAACAGTACAAAGTTTCCTATCCTAGAAACGTTTAGTTTGCAAATATCGAATGGGATGTATGCTTCGATTTTCATGTGTAAACGGATGGTTGAATACTTAGGATGAGAATGGTAAGATGTCAGACATATAGTAGTGGGCACTCAATAGTTTTGAATTAAAACACAAATACCATTAAAATGAATGCTTACATTTATGATGTAATTGAAAATAAACTCTTTAAAAACAAACTTTGAAAGCTAACCATGTCAAAATGAGTTTTATAATGAAAAATATAAGGAAAAGGCATTGCTTTTGTGGCTATGTATTATTTTTACATATGCAAGTCAGAAAATTGCACATTTACAAATACTATCCTAGTAATAAAAATACAAATAATAGTAAATTATTCACTACTAAAATGAGATAAAAAGAAGTATAACTAATATGCTAAGAAAGAAGAGAAAATGAAATAATAAAAATGCTCAATTAAAACCACAAAAGGCAGGGCTTCCCTGGTGGCGCAGTGGTTGCGAGTCCGCCTGCCGATGCAGGGGACACGGGTTCGTGCCCTGGTCCGGGAGGATCCCGCATGCCGCGGAGCGGCTGGGCCCGTGAGCCATGGCCGCTGGGCCTGCGCGTCCGGAGCCTGTGCTCCGCAGCGGGAGGGGCCGCGGCAGTGAGAGGCCCGCGTACCACAAAAAAAAAAAACAAAAACAAACAAAAAAAACCCACAAAAGGCAGAAGAAGAGTGGAAGACAAAAATAGGAGCAAAGAATAAGGGTAACAAATAGAAAATAGTAAACAATATGACAGGTACTAATCCAGCTACAACAATAAACACTTTGAATGTTAATGGTCTAAATGCACCAATTAAAAGACAGAGATTGAGAGAGTGGATCAAGAAACAAGAACTAACTATATGTTGTCCTCAAGAAACCCACTTTAAATATAAAGATACACATAAATTAAAAGTTAGTAGAGAAAGATACCATGCTGAAACTAACCAAAGAAAGCAGGAATAGCTATATTAATTTCAGACAGAGCACACTACAGACCAAAGAATGTTATCAGAGATAAAGAGGGATGAGAATTTGCCAAAATTTACATAAGAAGAAGTAGACAATTTTATTAGACCTATATCTATTAAAGAAATTGAATCAATAATTAATAATCTACCAAAACAGAAAGCACCAGGCCTAGATTTGTTCACTGGTGAAGTCTACCAAACATTTAAGGAAGATTGTACCAATTTTCTACAATCTGTTGCTGAAGACAGAAGCATAGGGAATATTTCCTAACTCATTCTATGAGACCAGTAACTAATACCAAAACCAGATAAAAACATTACAAGAAAAGAAAAATACAGACCAATATCTTTCATGAACATAGATGAAAAAATTCTCAACAAAATAGAAATCAAATCCAACACTGTGTAAAAAGAATTATATATACCATGGCAAAGTGGGATTTATTCCAAGTATGGCTAGTTCAACATTTGAAAATCAATTAATATAATTCATCACATCAACAGATCAAAAAATTTAAAAAATAAAAATTACATGATGCAGAAAATCATTTGACAAAATTCAAGACCAATTCATGATAAAAACTCCCACTACATTATGAATTGAGGGGAACTTCTTCAACTTGATAAAGAATGTCAACAAAAAATTTATAGCTAACATCATAATTAGTAGTGATAAACTAAAAGTTTTCTCACTAAGATAAGAATGTTCCCTCTTACCCCTCCTTTTCAACATTTTACTAGCTAATGCAGTAAGACAAGAAAAGAAAATTAAAAGTATATAGATTAGGAAGGAAAGAATTAAACACACTTTGTTCACAGATGACATGCTGGATTAAGCAGAAAATTCAAAAGAATCAACCAAAAAAACTCCTGGAAAAAATACGTGATTATAGCAAGTTTGCAGGTTTCAAGTTTAATACACAAAGGTCCTTTGATTTCCTATCTACCAGTGAACTAAAAGAATTTAAAATTGAAACCACAATACCATTTACATTAGCACCCCCAAAATGAAATACTTAGATATAAATCTAAAAAAATGTATGTACAAGATCTATATGAGAAAAACTACAAAACACAGATGAAAGAAATCAAAGATCCAAATAAATGTAGAGATATTCCATAATAGTTTGTGGATGAGAAGACTCAGTACTGTCAATGTCATTTCTTTCTAACCTTGATCTACAGATTCTTGGAATCCCAATAAAAATTCAGCAACTTATTTTATAGATATAAACCAGCTGATCCTTAACTTATATGGAGAGGCAAAAGAGCCAAAATAACCAGCATAATATTGAAGGAGTAAAAAGTTGGAGGACTGACACTACATGACTTCAAGACATACTATAAAGCTATAGTAATTAAGAGTTTGATATTGGTGAAATAGACAAATCACTGAACCAGAATAGAGAGTTCAGAAATAGAATCACCTGAATATCGGACAACTGATCTTTGACAAAGGAGCAAAGACAATACAATGAAACAAAGATAATCTTTTTAACAAATGGTGCTGAAACAACTGGACATATATACGCAAAAAAATTAATCTAAACACAGACCTTATATCCTTCACAAAAATTAATTCAAAGTGAGTAACAGACCTAACCTAAATGTAAAACCAAAACTATAAAACTCCCAGAAGTTAACACAGGAGAAAATCTAAACAACCTTGAGTTTGTTGATGACTTTAGATAAAAGGCACAATCCATGAAAGAAATAATTGATAAGCTGGACTTCATTAAAATTATAAACTTCTGCTCCACGAAAGACAATGTCAAAAGAATGAAAAGAAAAACCCCAAATTAGGAGAAAATATTTGCAAAAGAACTATAAAGGATATTTATCCAAAATAACTATCCTATAATAACTCTTAATACTCAGCAATAAGAAAACAATCAACTTGGTTTAAAAATAGGCCACAGACCTTAACACTTTGCCAAAGACAATATACAGATGATGAATACATACATGAAAAAAGATGTTCCACATTATATGTCATCAGGGAAATACAAATTAAAACAACAATGAGATACCACCACACACCTATTATTAGAGAATGGCCAAAATCCAAGAAACTGATGACACCAAATGCTGGTGAGGATATGCAGCAACAGGAACTCTCATACAGTGCTAGTGGGGCTACAATATGGTACAGCAGCTTTGGCAGACCATTTGGCAGTTTCTTACAAAACAAAACATACTCTTACTATGCAGTCCAGCAATTACACTCCTTGGTATTTACCCCCTAAAAGTTCCAAATTTATGTCTACACAAAAGCACACAAATGTTTATAGCAGCTTTATTCATAATTGCCCAAACCTGGAAGCAACCAAGATGTTCTTCAGGAGGTGAATAGATAAATAAGCTGTGGTGCATCCAAGGAATGGAATGTTTTTCAGAGCTATCAAGCTATGAAAAGACACAGAGGGACCCTAGGTGGATATTACTAAGTGAAATAAGCCAATCTGGAAAGTCTATATAGTATACGATTCCACCTATACGACAGTCTGGAAAAGGCAAAACTGTGGACACAGTAAAGAAATCAGTGATTACTAGGAGTTAAGGGAGAGGGAGGGATGAATAGGCAGAGCACAGAGAATTTTTAGGGCAGTGAAACTGTTCTATATGATGGTATAATGATGGATACATGCCATTATACATTTATCCAAACCCATAGAAGGTGTAAAACCAAGAGTGAAACCTAATGTAAACTATGAACTTTGGATGATATTAATATATTAATGTTGGTTCATCAGTTGTAACAGTTGTACCAGTCTGGTGGGAGAAATTAATAACCGGGGAAACTATGTATGTTTAGGGACAGGGTATATATAGGAAATCTCCATACTTTTCCCTCAATTTTGCTGTGTACCTAAAACAAGTCTAAAAAATATAGTCTATTTAAGTAAGTAAACAAATCATTCTTTAGAGAGAGAGTTTTACACATCAGCATCACAATGGTTAGGCATTAAAACAGAGTAAGAGCTCATGCTTAGAATTTGAACTTGCCTGCATTCACACCCTGAGTCTCTACTGTGTATCCTGATACAGTTTACTTAATGTCATTGTCTCAGTTTTTTTCCTGTGTTAGTAGGAATGTTGATTATGTACAGATCACATGTTTATTTTTTTTCACTGGAGTCTAAATAATATATTTTATTTAAATGAAATCTTTTGAGTACTTCCAAGTACCAAGCACTGTGAAATTCTTTTTAAAAGTTTAAGTATGTAGGCTGCAGAAACTTGAGGAAGGGTAGTTTTGATGCTTCTGTCATCCCTCCACCCACCTCCCTATCATAAGTTTTCCATATAATGTTTTCCATATAATGTTTTCCATATAATGTTCCCTCAGCTTTATTTTTCTGATGCATACTGATTGCCTTAAATATAACATACCTTGTTTCAGCCTGTTACCTCCATTGACATGAAAATCACATCAGTAATGACATCCAGTCGCAATGGTCACATCATTATATTCTACCTTACTTTCTTCACAGCATTATGACATGTCTTCTATTTTGTTAATTTTCTTCTACAAACTCCCTAGAAGAGGACATTCCTCTAGTTACTGCTGCTAATACACATTTCTTATACAGTTTGCCTTGGAGATTCTCATCTGTACCTTTGTGCTCAATAACCCCTATTTGTAGCTAACTACCAAGTCTATATACTGTGATTTGTATGGATAACATAACACAGATACTATATAGTATAAATATATGCTAACTATATATATATATACTTAATGTTGATAATATATATTAATGTATATATGTATACTAGTAGCTATAATTCTCTGTAGCTATATCTATAATCACCTAAAATCTATACCTCTTTCTCTTGAACCAGAGATCTGCTTTTCCAAATAACTGCTCTTTCTTAAAGTTTACATGTATTATACTAGATTATATATAGAGAAGCCTATCCACCACATAAAATCTCACATGTCTTCTCATGTCTGCTATTATCCTAGATTTTATAAGCTTTGCTTAACTGTAGTACCTTCTAAAATGAGCGATTATATCATATGAATGAGAATAATTTAAACTTTACTGGATATTTACATAAAGAATAAACTCAGCTCCTTCTTAATTTTCCAAGTATATCTGGTAAGTATCAGTAACTTTGGCAATTCATGCTCAAGACCCATCCTGTCATATTCTCCCACTCTGGCAGTTTCCTGTCTAAGAATCTACTTTAGGGGATTAGAAGGTCTTTTTTCTACCCACATTGCTTTAAGAATTCTGATTTTTATGTCATGGGTTCTCTCTCTCAGCTCTGCTTTGAGATTTCAAAGTGGAACCATGGCTCCTCAGTCCTCACTATAAACAAGTCATTTTAGAATGGGGAAATCTGCCCACCACATGTGATCCCACTTTCTTTTCCATTAGGAACCCAGAGCAGTGATTTTGTGGCTTAAAAAAGTAATTCAGCTTTTATTTGCAAGACTTCTTTCTATACATTTTAGAAGTATGTCAGGGGAGTATCTGGAAACAAAATCTTAAAATGTACAGTTGATTAAAAATGAAAAACAATGGTAATAAATAGATCAAGGAAAGGACACTATTATAGTGTGAGAGCTGGAACAAGAAGGCAGAGCACCATCTCCTTCAACCTGAACTGGGAATAAACGAGTTGAATGAGACAAATTTTTCTCCATTCTGAACATGTCTGCTAATGACCACAAAGTATTGCTTTTGGGATTGCAAATACATTTTAGTGAGTAAGCTAATTTACAAATACAGAATCTGTGAATAATGAGGATCAAGTCTATTATGTTGTTCTCCCTGTATTCTAATTCTGGGGTGTTTTATGAGATTGAATATATTTTATGAGTCTCAGGAGAAATAGAAAAATCAATTTGAAATATATCAAATACTAATCTATCCATTAAATATGTATATCATTGACACTCTCACTGAGTATAAATTCTTTTTTTTTTTTGATTTTGTGATTTTGTCTGTAAACATTTTTGTTTAAAGTGGTATTTAGAAAATCTCAGATGAATAAATATGATCAAGTATCTAATTTGGAACAATCGTGATTTTTGTCTTATCATAGCTTGCTTATTTGATGAATATAATTGAAATACTTTGACATTCACAGGATAATGCTATAAATTATGGGTTATTTTTATTCCTTTGTAATGTATTATGGAAAATATTTTTCAAACAATCACTATGTTTGAATTTCAGAACTACTAAGAGATGGTAAAAAATGTTCTCCACAATGTCCTAAGCAAAACTGCTGGGAAAGAATGCTCTTAGTATAAAAGTATCAACATCTTTCCAGAACACTACCATCCTGAAGCCAGTTTTCCCTTGGTAAACACATCATTCTATAGATAGATAGATAGATAGATAGATAGATAGATAGATAGAGAACGTTCTAAATATATAAATAAGTATATATATGTTTATTTATTTTTGGCTGTGTTGGGTCTTTATTGCTGCGCTTGATCTTTCTTTAGTTGTGGCGAGTGGGGGCTACTCTTCCTTGTGGTGCATGGGCTTCTCATTGCGGTGGCTTCATTGTGGAGCATGGGCTCTAGGCGTGTGGGCTTCAGTAGTTGTCGTGCACAGGCTTCAGTAGTTGTGGCTTGCGGGCTCTAGAGCACAGGCTTAGTAGTTGTGGTGCACGGGTTTAGTTGCTCCGCGGTTTGTGGGATCTTCCCAGACCAGGGCTTGAACCCATGACCTTCTGCATTGGCCAGCGGATTCTTAACCACTGCGTCACCAGGGAAGCCCCGGTAAGCACATCTGTAATGCACTGGTAAAATTTCTTACATTAAATGTACTAAACAGAAAAAAAACATGGAAAATGGGATTTAGTCTTATGGAAAAGTAAATCCTATAGATAGATTTTTCATCTTTAATACTTCTCCAAATTATTTAAAGAATTGTTTTTTATAAAGATCTTCCTGAGTGAAAGTACCATTGGATGTCTGTGAAGACTCGGCATTTTCCAAAAGAATTTTGCAGAACATTAGTGCCTTTGATATGTTCAGTATTCCTTTTCATAGGACTTCCATAGTCAAAAAAAAAAAAAGTGGGCAGCTCTGTACATGATTCCCTCTTGGATATTCAAAACAAATCTTAAATATTCTAAAATGTCCTGTGTTCAACTGATTTTGCTCTGGTGAAGCCAGTGTTTCCCAAGTTTATTTGAGCAAAAATACATACTGATGAAAGTGTAGGTGATGCTTAAAGTTAGATTACAGAGTCAGACTGCCTGCCTTTGAATCCTAGTCTGACTGCTCACTAGCACTGTGAAGCAGGGCAAATTGTTTAGCTTCTCTTAGATCAGTTTCTTCACTTATAAAATGAAATAAGGGCAATACTCACCTTCTAAAGTTTTGTGAGCATTCAATAAGAATAGTACTTATTCCAAATTAAACTCTCACAAAACAATAGTTATTACAAAAAGGAAAATGACCTTCATAAAGACAGTTTAGGAAACATCATCAAAGGATATTCAAGGTATTTTTAATACTTTCCTTTTTATTTAAATTTATTTCAAAATTGAATTTAATGAATTTAGTTCTGGGCCTTGGATACCATTTTCATTTTTGGATGAAGAAAGTAAACCTTGGAAAGACCAAATGACTTGCCCAAGGTCACACAACTCATTTGTGGCACAACTAGGTTAAGAAATCAGGTCTCCTAACTGCTAATTGAATAGTGTTTTCTTTGTGCTTGGCTGCCTTTCATATACTCAGATATTCACATATTGATTCTCTTTCAATCTAAGGGAAAAGCCACTATGCAAGGGAAAGATGTTAGGAAATCAATTTCCTATTACGTAAGTCATTAATGCTATCAAACATCATGCTTTCTCATCACCAGTACCTCCTTATCCATGAAACACTTCAAGGTTATGGTCCACTATGACACAAAGATTATTTTCTAAGCCAAATACTAGGCCAACAAGCTTTATATTCTGCCAGTTTTTACTTCTAATAGTATACTATTTATTAATTATTCTTTTAAATTTATTTCATTAGTATGTTATTATTTTACTTTTTAAACATGGTCAGTGTTAAACTTATTTCACAAGAGCACAAGCAACTCCTACTTTCAGCACCTGCATTCTATAATTTATTCAGCTTTATTATTTGTCTAAATATGCTATATGTTACAGAAAGTCACTATATTATTTCAGGTTAATATTAACCCACACATAGCAATGGTTTTCATGTAACATTTAAGTTGGTCAGGTATATGACTGATTCTTTAAAAATGCAAATTTTATTAATTCAATATTGAGTATCTCATATAGCTCAGAATGAGAAATTTTGCAAAAGTCAGTATCTATAAAAATACCTAAAGGACATCTACAAATTCATTAGAAAACGATGAATATTCCAATAGAAACACAGACAAATAACTTGAATGAGAAATTTATTTTTTAGAAATCCAGTAAGGATATTTAAATTATCCACTTTTTAAAATCAGAAAAGCAAATTAAAACAAAATCATGTTCAGTAGGGTAATTAATGCATGCAAGAAACTAGCACTTACCTGAACTGCTTAAAAAATTCACTTGCATGAACTGCTTGGCACAGGTTTTCTGAAGGCCATTTTTGCATTCTCCCAAAGGCTTTTTAGAGGGTTATAGGAAAGATGTAGCTACAACAGTGCATCTCACAATGTTGGTTATAAAAATCCAGATTTAGTATTTACTATAATTTCCAACATGAATAATGTTGATTAAATACATGATGACATGTAGAACATATCAAAAATACTGTAAAATGCAGGAGGAGAAAAGATATTACAGAAATTTGCTGAATTATTCAATTTTCACCTTAAGTATATAAAAATGTCTAGATTAGGTTACATAGAGTAAGATGTTAACAATACCAGTCTCTGGGTAGTGAGACTTTCAGTGCATTTTACTTATTTATTTTGCCCTTGAGTGTGTATTACGTTGATGATAAAAGTGTGTCTATTTAAAATTATAACACCATAATAATTTGCGTTGTGCTGCTCTCCATATGGAGAAATCAGAGGCATAAAAACCAAGTTGTTGTTAATCTTTACTCCAAAAGTATGGTGAGAAATTAGAGTTTGAAAATATGATTTTACTATAAAACTATAAGAGGAAGACATAGGGATGTGAATAGAATTTGCCCTTGACAATTTTTAAAATATATAACCAAGAAATTTGAATTCAGAATAATTCTTCTTTAAGGTAATATATCCATTATCAATTTCACTATTATCTTAAATGATTAATAAATAGTACAATTAAGTTTTTGTTTGTTTTCAAGGGATTGCTTCCAACAAACTGGTTGCTATTAGGAAATGTAATATTCTTAATGGATAAATTAGCACTTGATATTTTTAAATTCTTTGAAAAGACTACTTGGAATAAATTAAGTATGATCTTTGCTATTTCTCATTTCATTTTATGCATTTTATGCACAACATCATCATTTATCATGTGTGTTTGGTAAAAGAGATCTTCCTACTCATGTTCTTTCAAATATCAATCTGTATCCCCACAATAAATGTTCTGTCCACTCTAAGTCTGCATACACAAGTGAAATGAGATTGTACTGTTTTTTTTTGTCTACTAACTAAATTTTTCATGACGATTTTATTTAATGCAAGCCTTTGCATGAAGAGAAGATAGTCATCGCTTTAGTTCTCATTCAGTGAGCAGGCTACTTTTGCAAGTGGTGCATTGTTCTGTATTCCATAAGCAAAGCACCTTAAAAACTCAGGAAAGATAATAGCATGGTCAGTAGTCTATGGCGGGGCTCACCTAGTAGGTGAGCACCTAGGGAAACCAGACATTACTGGTAAAGTACTTTATTTTGTTTTTAAGGGGACTGATTACTTTGTAGTAATTTAAAATATAGTAAAAGTTTAGTATAGGTATTGTAGTAGTGCTTTTCCAAATAAAATGTAATGGAGCTCAGCTACAAATTGAGAAATGCCCTTTATACCCAGTGCTTTCTTCATTTCCAAAACGGCTTTGTTCTAACTAATATTTCCTGTAAAATATCTTAACTTATTATCAAATAATAGAAAAGGGGAATACTCTTTGCTTATAAACTATACCAAATACTTTTCTAAAAATGAGATCTCCAAAACTATTTGGAAATGGAGGAAAAGAGCAGAGATAATCTTATTAGTGTTAGCAGGAATTTCACATAACAGATGCCAAGTTGTTCTACCTATATAAAATCCATCTTCCTGGGAGTTGCTGGCTTTTGTAAAGGGCACCAAGAGTTGCCTAACTACACAGAGAAAAAAACGTCCTCTATAAATACCCATGTGTTGCAAATAATTCGGGTTGACAGCATATTTTGTATTCCTATAATCATCTAATCTATGCATCTTAATTTGTTAAAAGTCTTTTATTTACCTTTCAAATTTCCTAATTTCATTCATATTATGACACTATACTTGATCTTCATTCTTCAGTGTATACACACACACACAAAATATATCCATTAAAATATCATTTTGCTATCTGAATCTATAAAACTTTCTATGTTAATTCTTAAGAACTAGGTAAGCTCTTTCCAGTTAGTGTCTCATGCCTGACCACAATTCAAATAGAAAGCTTTCTCAATGCAACAGTAACAGTTTAAAGATGGAATAGGTATGTGTTATACAAAATCTTTAACCTCTGATTATTTTCAAGAGTGTTTTTAGTTCCATTATATGATAATATCTCATAAAATATTATTTTCCTTCAACATAATATAGTTTAGGTTTTTACTGTTTAAATTCAATTTCAATGGCACAGCATCAACACATTTCTATAAACAATACTTACAGTTTTTACCTCAAAATAAGTTACTAACAGGTTCCAACAGAAGTAGAAAGGGAACAGGCCTGGAATTGAATTCTCACAACCTGCACCTCAACCTTCGTATTCTCAATGGTGCCTCCACTCTACAGAATGTGTGCTTGTAAAGTCTACTCATTGGTTTTAGCTATCTACAGTGCCCCTCTTAAAGTATTGATCTAACATCTCTGTAGTTTTTGACGTTGATGAGCACTTCCTCATTATTAAATTTACTGGAAGTTTTCCAGTTTTCACACTATGGTACTCTCATCTTAATTCTCAGTTTCTAGTTCTAGCCTCTATATAATTTTTACCGGCAGAGAAGGGATAGTAAATATGCTTTAACTTTTGCTCAAACTGACTGACAAGTAACAACTGCCTATTAGGCAAGATTTGAGGCTGCATTTATAAATCCTTTAACTATCACCCCCCAAAATCCTCTAAGAAAAATAATGCTTCTTCCCATATGCATTCCACTGCAACTTGAAGGAACCTTTATTAGAACCATAGCACATGGTTCTCTAATTTGCATGAGAAACTATTGGGTTGGCCAAAAGGTTTGTTCAGTTTTTCCATAAGATGGCTCTAGTAGCACTTAGTTGTCTTTAACTTAATTCAAAACAATTTTGTTAGATTGTATGTGACACCTGTCATATCAGCATGCATTTAAAAATAGACATCAAAATTGGTGAATTTTTGTGTAACCATTTTAGTATTGAAGATGGAAGAAAAAAGCAACATTTTTGGCATATTTTGCTTTATTATTTCAAGAAAGGTAAAAACGTAACTGAAACGCAAAAAAAGATTTGTGTGGTGTATGGAGAAGATACTGTGACTGATCGAATGTGTCAAAATTGCGAAGTTTCGTGCTGGTAATTTCTCTCTGGATGATGCTCCACGGCTGGGAAGGCCAGTTGAAGTTGATAGTGATCAAATCAAGACATTAATTGAGAACAATCCATGTTATACAACACAGGAGATAGCCGACATACTCAAAATATCCAAGTCAAGCATTGAAAATCATTTGCACCGGCTTAGTTATGCGAATCATTTTGATGTTTGGGTTCCACATAAGTTAAGCAAAAATAACTGTCTTGACCGTATTTCTGTATGCGATTCTCTGTTTTTAAAACAAATTGTGACAGGCAATGAAAAGTGAATACTGTACAGTAATGTGGAATGGAAGAGATCATGGGGCATATGAAATGAACCACCACTAACCACACCAAGGGCCAGTCTTCATCCAAAGAAGGTGATATTGTGTATATGGTGAGATTGGAAGGGAGTCCTCTATTATGAGTTGTTTCTGGAAAACCAATTGATTAATTCCAACAAGTGCTGCTCCCAGTTAGACCAACTGAAAGCAGCACTTGAAGAAAAGCATCCAGAATTAGTTAACAGAAAATGCATAATTTTCCATCAGGATAACACAAGACTACATGTTTCTTTCTTGACCAGGAAAAAAATGTTACAGCATGGCCAGAAAGTTCTGATTCATCCATCATATTCAGACATTTCACCTTCAGAATTCCATTTATTTAGGTTTTCACAAAATTCTCTTAATGGAAAAAATTTCAGTTCCCTGAAAGCATATAAAAGGAACGTGGAACAGTTCTTTGCTCAAAAAGATAAAAAGTTTTGGGAAAATGGAATTTGCCTGAAAAATGGCAGAAGGTAATGGAACAAAAGAGTGAATACATTGTTCAATAAAGTTCTTGGTGAAAATGAAAAATGTGTCTTTTATTTTTACTTAAAAACTGAAGGCACTGTTTGGCCAACCCAATAGTCCATTTAGGTAAGCTTGAGAATGTTCACTTCTCAGTTCCCTGTTCCTAGCCCAGTGTCTATCACAGAGAAGCCACTCAGCAAATGCTTTTTAATAATTAATTAATTTTGAAAAATTAAATATTTTTGAAAAGTAAATGAATATATGCCAGATCTTCTGGACCTTTGTCTTTCATGCTCAAAGTTTGGACAATGTGATGAAGCAACTTGATCAGAGAAAAGAAATACTTTTTTTTTTTTTTTCTGCAACAAGACCTGTGTTAATTTGACTTAAAAAAGAAATCAACTGAAAGGATCACTGACATTTGTGATACTTCTGCTGAGAAGAATGTTTTATTTATTTATTTATTTATTAACATCTTTTTTGGAGTATAATTGCTTTACAATGGTGTGTTAGTTTCTGCTTTATAAGAAAGGGAATCAGCTATACATATACGTAGATCCCCATATCTCCTCCGTCTTGCGTCTCCCTATCCCACCCTCCCTATCCCACCCTCCCTATCCCACCCCTCTAGGTGGTCACAAAAAACCGAGCTGATCTCCCTGTTCTATGTGGCTGCTTCCCACTAGCTGTCTATTTTACATTTGGTAGTGTATATATTTCCATGCCACTCTCACTTCATCCCAGCTTACCCTTCCCCCTCCCCATATCCTCAAGTCTGTTCTCTACGTCTGCATCTTTATTCCTGTCCTGACCCTAGGCTCTTCAGAACCATTTTTTGGTTTTATTAGATTACATATATATGTGTTAGCATACGGTAATTTTTTTTTTCTTTCTGACTTACTTCACTCTGTATGACAGACTCTAGGTCCATCCACCTCACTACAAATAACTCAATTTCGTTTCGTTATATGGCTGAGTAATATTCCATTGTATATATGTGCCACACCTTCTTTATCCATTCAACTGTCGATGGACACTTAGGTTGCTTCCATGTCCTGGCTACTTGTAAATAGAGCTGCAATGAACATTGTGGTACATGACTCTTTTTGAATTATGGTTTTCTCAGGGTATATGCCCAGTAGTGGGATTGCTGGGTCATATGATAGACAAAAAGACAACCCTCAGAATGGGAGAAAATACTCGCAAATGAAGCAACCAACAAAGGATTAATCTCCAAAATTTACCAGCAGCTCATGCAGCTCAATATCAAAAACACAAACAACCCAATCCAAAAATGGGCAGAAGACCTAAATAGACATTTCTCCAAAGAAGATATACAGATTGCCAACAAACACATGAAAGAATGCTCAACATCACTAATCATTAGAGAAATGCAAATCAAAACTACAATGAGGTATCACCTCACACCGGTCATAATGGTCATCTCAAAAAATCTACAAACAGTAAATGCTGGAGAGGGTATGGAGAAAAGGGAACCCTCGTGCACTGTTGGTGGGAATGTAAATTGATACAGCCATTATGGAGAACAGTATGGAGGTTCCTTAAAAAACTAAAAATAGAATGTTTTATTTTTAATTGTTAAAAATATTAGTAGCCCCCAGCACAACCTTCTGAGAAGAGTAGGCAGAATGACCCAAACTGGCACAATGAACGTTATTGTAATAATTATTACATTTTATATATTTTTAAGGCACAATATTTGTATATCTTATATAAATTAAGGTTTCAGACAGTATGACAATTCAGAAGATACACTAGTCACCCTCCTAGATACATTGCCCCATTTCTCTCTTTTTTAAAAAAAATCTGCTCAGAGGATGGTAAAAACAAATGAATAGAGGGTATCTTCTCTGATCTGCTTTGTATTTTACTAAAAGGAAAAAAAATAAAGTGGAATAAAACATGATACTAATCTATTATATTGTCTATATATGCCACTCTAATTCATCTTGCAAATGTTTTTCAAAAATATGAGGTTTACGGGCTTCCCTGGTGGCGCAGTGGTTGAGAGTCCGCCTGCCGATGCAGGGGATACGGGTTCGTGCCCCGGTCTGGGAGGATCCCACATGCCGTGGAGCGGCTGGGCCCGTGAGCCATGGCCGTTGAGCCTGCTCGTCCGGAGCCTGTGCTCCGCAACGGGAGAGGCCACAACGGGGAGAGGGCCACATACCGAAAAAAAAAAAAAAAAAAAAAAAAAATGAGGTTTTCCATAAAAAAGAGAAGCATATCTAATTATGAAATATCAATATTTAATCTTTTGTAGTATGAACAAAGCTACTGGTAGAGCAAAGCCACTGCCCCTCTTCTCCAAATGTGTACCCAGGCACACAAAATGGAGATAGCAGTTATTTGAAAACAGATTCATTTGCATGTTGTTACTTTGGATTTTTATGCAAGTAGGTTTACAATAAGTATTTTGGAACATTACCTGTAATTAAGAAGCTAGCATCTTTTTGTGTCATCGCTTTAGAATTGTGACTCTTTAAATCAGAAACAGGCAATAGCCTTGTTTACCTCAAATAATTATCATGAAAACTCAAATAAAGAAAAGAAGAGAGCCATTTTTTGACCTCATGGGATAATTCACTGTAAAATTGTTAGATTTTGGTTGATGTATCATTTTTGAAGTTTGTGTGAATGTGCCTATGTTCACGAGCAATTTTAGACTTGCTGAGTTAAATTGCATGCTGCATTCTAGTTTCTGTTCTAATAATGTCATAACAAGAAAAGATATTATAACCACCAAAAACCTTTAACTTTATGCATTGGCATGTAAGACTGTGTGTGTGTGTGTGTGTGTATGTGTGTGTGTTTGTGTGTGTGTGTGCATGTATTAACAAATTCAACAAAGCAAATATTATTTGACTTTAAAACAAAGAGCCAGTTTCATATGTTATTTTATTTAATTTAAATCTCTAGAGCTCGTAATCAGACATATTTCCTTTTCTTTTAACTGTGAGAAAGAAAAAAAAAAAAATGTGGCATTGTTACCCCAGTCCTTCCCTTGATCATATGAATGCAACCTTTCAAAATGGCCTGAGGTGACAGTGGACATTTTATCAGTGATCTCAGAAGACATATTCTAGAAGTTATATTTCTTTGCCGTTTTTTTGAATCTCTTATTTTCAACAGATTCTTTGTGGCAAAACATACCTACTCTTTTCCTGAATTTTTCAAAAATCAAATAACTTTTGCACTTTTCTAAAATAAAATAGAAATTTACATCTTTATGTGAGGTGATGATTTTTTTTTTTTTTTTTTTTTTTTTTTTTTTTTTTTGCGGTACACGGCCCTCTCACTGTTGTGGCCTCTCCCGTTGTGGAGCACAGGCTCCGGACGCGCAGGCTCAGTGGCCCTTGGCTCACGGGCCCAGCTGCTCTGCGGCATGTGGGATCTTCCCGGACCGGGGCACGAACCCATGTCCCCTGCATCGGCAGGCGGACTCTCAACCACTGCGCCACCAGGGAAGCCCGGTGATGAATTTTTAAGCTCAAAAAGTCTATTAATATTGCCAACAAGTTGCTTCACGCTTTTTTTTCTACAGCTTACTTTATATTGTTTTTTTCTCTTTCATACTATGTGCTACACTGTAAACATTTTGAGAAGCTTAACTGATTTAATGATTTAATTTTGTTATTGTGCTTGATTTATTGAAAATAATGAGATAAGTTTTAATGGGAGTTATACATTTAACAAATTTCAAATCTTAACTTGTGGCTCTTTTGGTCCCATTTTCTTTCCTTTTTAATTTTCTTTTATTATCATTGACAGTTTATCATAATCATTTGTTCTTTGATATATTCCCAATAACCTCCAATGTGCAGTTGCAGGGGAGAGATGTTAATTTGCCCCCTGTCCTTTCAGGAAATACCAGCATCTTCAGTGATTACTGCAAGTCATTTTTTAGCAATTCCATTTGTCACCAAACTCTTGCCTTCCAAAAATTCTTTTTTTTCCATCCTAATGGTAGGATTTACTGATCCTGGCTTTGTTAACTCCCCAAAAGCGTTGATAAACCTACTCTTTGAACATCCTACTTATTATATTGTACTTCACAATTAGCTTGAAGAATGGGTATCACAATTATAACTCCTCACTAAAAGTAAACATTCCTTGCTGTCTGGCTTAATTATCCTCATTTCTATATATATATCTCTGTTTGTATTTATTATTTTTAATAACAGCAATGTAAAATTTTCACATTACATTAATTATATACATGCTCATAAGGATTATGAGCATGTTATTGTATTTTATCTATACAGTAGATCTATGCACAGACTGTTATTTGAGTTTACAGTTACAGAAACTCTGAAATATTGTTTATCCTTCTGGTAATTGGATGAGGCAGAGCACAAACCCAAACAAAAGTAAAGACCAGTGAGCTTCCTAGGGTGCCATAGCTGTCAGCTGAGTAAGAGAAGGTGTGTAGACTGGGTAGAATCTCTATATTCTACTCACCTTGGAATGGGCTCATAAAAGTGCTAATCGTTGATGAGGATCTCATAAATAGTGAAAATTATAGCTGACACTGACTTCATTAGGTGATTAGTAAACTGATTAATTGATAGGGAAATAATAGAAGGCTCTCAAAGAATGCATAGTCTATTATTTTAGAAATGGTGCTTGGCATTGCCTTCTTAATATGCATTTCATTGATCCCAGCACTGAAAGGCACATTGTATACCTGAGACCCTGGCTAATACTTTTGACTTTCCATTTATATTTCTCTTAATTTATCTCCTTATCTTTTTGCCTCCTCAACCTCAGATAATAATTTATAGAAATCTATAATGGAAAATGAACCCAAGTATCAATGTTAATAGTATTTGTTATAGATAATGTATGAAATTTTAATATTATTGATGTTAAATAATTAACTTTCTATTAGCCTCAGGAGAAAAAAAATGTTCATCTTTTCCTCAGGTTAGAGACATTTTTATTCATTGGAGCCATTGTATCCACATAGTATTCTCTTATTTTCCAATATTTTCCACATTCAATGAAGAGAACAGATTCTTTTTTTTATTCTATGAATAATTACATAGAGTAAATTCTAATTTGAATTAACAATCAGGAATTTAGAAAGCATTTAAAAGTTATTATCAGTAATACTTATTTTCTCAATTTAGTTTTAGTTTACACAATTACTTTCAATTTCATTTGTGAAGTCCTAGAGATTAATAAGAAAATGGTCCAAATTACATTTTTCTATTTAGGGAGCTGAATAATGATTATTCATCTTTGCAAAAAGCACAAAAGGTAACACAGTATTTTCAGCCTTACTCTCCCTTATTTTCATGGTACCATTCAATGTGAAGTAGGTAAAACTGCCTTTTCAGGTTCTTCTCTAAAATAAGTAATTCCCTGAGGGTCACTCATTCAATTTGTCCACACATATCTTTTACACCAGAAATTAATTTAGAAAGGTTGACTAAGTGATCACCTATGTCAGAGACAGAAGAGGCCATCCAATCAGTGTTAATCCTTAGGAGCAAGGATTTTGGAAGTAAGATGAATATATGTTGTAGTATGATATTATATATTGTATATTATCTGATATATTATAAGTATAAATATAGACTTAATATATACATAGTTCTTACAGATCAATAATATAAATATTACCTTAATTAAATATACAAATACATGAGCAGATATTTTAAAAAGAATTAATACAAATGGTGAATATGCATGTTTTTAAAAAATCAACCTTCTAAAAATCCATAAAGCAATTATAATAAAATTCTTTTTTTTTTTGTTACACACTTATACAATTATCCCCTACACACACATTCTTGGACAAGGTGTTGAGAAATACTTTAACAAAGTTAAAGATGAATATGACAATATGTATAACAAGTTTTAGAAATCTTCATATTCTTAGATCTACTAACTCTTCTAAGAATTCATCCCATGAAAATAATCTTAGCATAAATGCCCTCAAATAACTGTAAACAAGAATTTTCAGCATTATCTTTATTTATGATTGCATAAATGACAAATAAGCCTAATGTCCAAGTTGCAAATATATTAAAGTATTATCTGTCTATATATAGAATTTTAGAAATCACATTTTCAAAACTATCAAGAAATAAGATATAGTATATAGTGATAATGTAACTGTAAGCAAAAAATCAAGAAATAAAGCTTTATATAGTATAAGATGCAATGTATTTAATACAATGTAAAATAAAATGTATATTTTATAAATATACATATACATTTATACATGAAATAGCCATACAATAAATTACCACATTTTTAGAGTAGATATTACTGTGTGATATCCATATCTTATTCTATACATTAAATTATATTTCTCTGTTTTCAAATTTCATCAATAAATATGTATTATATTATAATTAGAAACATATTCCAAACGTTTTAAAAGCTACACAATTTATATTGAAAAATTAAAATAGTGACATGTAAAGTATAAATGAGTTCAATACAACAGCAAGTATTTTTGGTAAGCTGCATTTAAATCAATTTTTAAAAGTTAACCTCTGTATAAATTAGTGTATGTAAGATAAAAAAGAAAAAGCAGAGAAAGAACAGGCAATCCATCAAATAGCTGTAAATAATAAACTTGGGAATATTGTTCGTAATCTTAAGCAATTAAAGCTATATAAGTGTAACCATTATAAAATTTTCAACTCTAAATTTGACAAAGATTAAGTAAAACACAGCATACTATTCAATGTTGAAGAGGTAAAAAGAGATGGACTAATACACTACACATAGAAAATTAAAGCTGTACAATATCTGTGTAGAAAGTAATTTGGAAATTTGCTTTTCTCTTACCTCCAGTAAGGAGTAAGGTCTTCCTTTCCCTCAAGTATGATTCTATTTTTTTGAAGTAGAGATTAAAAAGAGTCGTTCCGCAAAAATGTGTTCTCCCTCCAGTCTAAAAACACATTGGTGCTTCCCTGGTGGTGCAGTGGTTGAGAGTCCGCCTGCCGATTCAGGGGACACGGGTTCATGCCCCGGTCTGGGAAGATCCCACATGCTGCGGAGCGGCTGGGCCCGTGAGCCATGGCCGCTGAGCCTGTGCGTCCGGAGCCTGTGCTCTGCAACGGGAGAGGCCACAACAGTGAGAGGCTCGCGTACCGCAAACAACAACAACAACAACAAAACAGATTGACTTTCTTCCTATATCCAGTTTCTGTATTAGAGATCCCACTTATGAAGGAGAGGCCCACACCTACCTAAAAAGGACTGTAAGCTTACTCTATGATACCTGCAAGATAACTTATCAAATTATTGCAGAATAAGACTAATATCTTAACAGCTAAAAACAAACTAACAAAACTAGAAACAGTGGCTGATGTACTTTTTACAGATATGATCAAATATGTTTACAACAGTGTTATTTACTAAAGTAAATAATTGGAAACCAGCTAAGTATTCAACAATAAAAAATTAACTATCATGCAGCCGTAGGATGTAATATGTAGTTATTAAAAATAAGTTTTGAAGAATTATAATACCAGAAGGTTAAAAAAGCATAATGTAAGGATGTCTCTGCATTATGATCTATTGTATCTTGTACATGTGTGGGTGTGGGTGTGGGAATGTGTGGACAAAAAGAGAGTGTCAGGGTGTGTGTGGGGAAGAAATGGCTTATGCGAAATATACCACATTTTAATGGGGGCTATATTTGGTTTCTGGAATTATTTTCTCTCACACTTTTTGCATTTGCTAAATTATTTTGAATCCGAAAATATTCAAAAAGCTTAAATTATCTACTCTCATACTTCCACTATAAAGTTCAAATATTTAAAATAGGCTTACCAAGACTTAGGCATGAATGAATTTAAAAATACATTGACTAGGCTTCCCTGGTGGCGCAGTGGTTGAGAGTCCGCCTGCCGATGCAGGGGACACGGGTTTGTGCCCCGGTCTGGGAAGATCCCACATGCTGCGGAGCGGCTGGGCCCGTGAGCCATGGCCGCTGAGCCTGTGCGTCCGGAGCCTGTGCTCTGCAACGGGAGAGGCCACAGCAGTAAGAGGCCCGCGGACCCCCAAAAAAAAAAAAAAAAAAAAAAAAAAATTGACAAATAAAAATGGTCAATATCATTAATAATTTATCAATTTAAAAAATCATAAAGATATTACCATTTGTATCTGTCAGATTGGAATATTAAGAATCTACCTATTACCCAATGGATGGGGGAAAAATCATACTCATACTATTACTGAGAGTATTAATGGATGACACAGTTTAGGAGGGTAGGCAGCAATGAACACCTGAACACATATATTCCTTTATTTAGGAATTTACACTTTTTCTGATCAAAAGTTAGGAATTTATGCTTTTTCTAGTCAAAAACAAATGCATAGAGATAAATATGAATAATCTCTGTGACTTTTTTTTCTAATAGCAAAAAATATATATGTTATATAGTAATGATGCAGTGTTTGGAGGGTGTAAAATTAAATGTAAAGTGGGCTATAAGTAAAGATGTAGAAAAATCTTTCAAGATATTTTGTTAATTAAAAACATCTGATTTCAGAATGATATGTAAAATATTTTTACATTTTTACATAATATCCAGATTAAGCAGGAAGATAGCAATCATTTCAATCATTTATAAAATACAATTATCCATACTTTGTGTCTGCATAGAAAATTTAGGAAAGAATACACTACAGATCTTTGACAATGGTTGTACTGATTGAGGTTCATGAATTTTTACTTTCTACTCTTTGTCCCATGGTGTACACTACTTTCATAATCGTATTATTATAGTTAATAATGATAAGAAAAGCATGCCACTTGCTGCCATTTAATTCACTGCCATTAAGGTTGGAGCTGATTTAATTTTCCTTAATTAGTATGCTGAATCTGATATTATCGTTTGAAGCTGAAAAATTATAAATGCCATCTTTTTTTTATCGAGGGAGTAAACATTTTCACTTTCAGAATAATGACTTGCTTTTGCTTTGTTCAGTCATACTTTACTGCTGTTAGGTTGGATTTCATTAAATCCTCCTGTGTTATCTGGGTGTTATATAGAATAATAAACATTTTATTGCATGTAATTATTTTAGCAATTGAAAGCTCACTAATAATTTCCATTTTTACTCTTTTTTTTCAAAATCATAATTTTTATCCATCAGAAGTAATTCTTAACGAGATTTTTTAAAAACCTAAAAAGTAAAAACTAAAACACTCACTCTGGAGGCAATCAGGATGTCCAGAACTAATTGATATTCCAACTACCAAAAACAAAGAGAGGTGGAAGTATTGGGTGATAGTTAATTCTATAGAAAATAAGTCCTGATATCAGCACCCAAAGGCTAAATATGTAAATCCTTAAATTTCAGTTAAGGGTGATGAAGTAATTATTACAATAATAATAAATTTTGTTGTATCAGTTAAAACACTGAACTCAGATAATAGAGGATATACCAAGTACACAGTAACTTTAAAATTAGAACCATGCCTATTATTTTTCAACACAATTAATTTCAAAAGAGAAGATGTATATCCTAAAATAACTCATTGTATGTAAATATATTTTACAATTACTTTTAGTTCCGAAGAGTCATTTTATAGACCATATAATGCATTCCTAAAAATAAGCAAATGGATAAAAATACATATATATACACTAGAAAATACTACACACACACACATACACATACACACCCTAAATTAGTTAAATTCTTAATTCTTAAGTCTCCAAGGGAAAAAAAAAAGCTACCAATATACCAGGGATTGTTCCCCAAATTGAGATTTTCCTGTTCAATATCTTTGATTTTTTTATCAAAGATTTTTTATCAGTAAACCTTTGCCAAACCTTTGTTTTACACATTTGAATTTACATCATAGATCAAAGATACAATAGGGTGACTGCATTCAATTGTTAAATTCAAGCTTTCCCATTCATCTAATTTTTTTTTATTACCATCATTTCTGTAGTTCCTTTCACTATGTTCTCTTATTGTCAAATGCAATTTGCTCTCCACAATTTGAAACCCTCCCACCCAAGTACACAAACTAGCACTTTTTTTATGTTAGACATGATCATTTGAATGGTCTTGTTAGGAATTAGTGGTAAAACTAGCAATGAATGTTTATTATTTTTGAGGCAATTATTAAGACAAAAGAGGCACATTTTATTTCCACTGTACAAGAGACCACATCTAACAAGGGCCCTAATCTAGGATCCATGATAGGTCTGGATTGCATCACAGAATGAAAAAGTCTGAAAATTGTGTGTGTGTGTGTCTGTGTGCGTGTGTTCCTGTGGGAGTTCTAAAGTTTCATTGACTTAAGAACAGTGGGGAAACACCTTCCGCAAAGACTTCAGTAACTGGTTAAACAATAACGAATCACCCCTAGTTAGTTTTCTTCTCTCCTGAAAGCTAAAAGAATTGTTGCTAAGCTCCACCCCAAAAGAAAGCTACTTGTTTTACAGTATTCAACTACATCAGGTATTGATTTTAGAATAATATTCAATTCAATATTATGTTGCTTAGATTATTTTTAAATTATTGATCTAAAGATCATAATACATGCTATTGTTTAAGCCTTTATAAGAGAGTTAGATGGAAAAAAGAGTATATTATTTTGATGTCCAATTAATAGGGCAAGAGAGACTCTCAGAAGAGAAAGTTGCGACCTAAGAGTTATTTTTTTATTCCTCAATTCCGCTTTACTAACTGAAAATATTGATCAGAAAATAATAAAGTTAGACCTCAGTGCCACATCCATCTTCTTGTGTTAAGAGGGCAGCACTAGCAGAGAGGTTCCTATTAAATATAGGTGTCATTTTTATTCCTTATGCACTTCTTTCTATTCTGCACAGTTTCCTGAGGGATGTGAAAATAAACACACTTAAGAGATTTCACAAGAACTGTATTACTTCAAGATGATATGCTGCAATTTTTTTCCTCCAAAAATATCAGATCTTTTATTATTGTGTCGTTTATTCATATATTGGGCTTTTAATCTGTAATTGTGACTGTGTCCAGAACATAAATACCATAATTAGTATGAAAAACATTTAAATGGAACAACAACCAATGTTGGTTAAAAGCAATTCCACTGTACAAGAAGCTACATACCACATGTGGCAGAAATAAAAGTAGAAATTTGATTAAACAGCAGTGCAGGACACCTACCACAAAAATAGTGAGGTACAGATTTGTGAATTACAGGGCATACGAAATATGTGTTCTTAACTTCTAAGTGTATTGAGACAGAGATTGGGATATTATTTTATTGTTAGTTAATAATTTTATTAAATTATACTCTGAGAATGAAATTTGTATAAAAAGACCCATTTTAGGATGTTTTTGTTTGAAAATCCTTTGTGACCTATTACACATGCATGAAGAGAATATGCATCATCTGTTTTTCGGGAATAGGATCAATCTGTTTGTCTATGTGTCAATGAATTCATACACAGACATAAAAGCAAAATTTTAAGTTTTTCTGTTCAACTCATATTGCCTCACTAAAATTGCAAGGCTTTATCTAACAAATCATTTTATGTGATTTTTTTTTATACTACTGTTCTATTACTTTACTCACTTTCAACTTCTTTATCAGTCTCTGAGACAGATGGGTGAAAATCTCCTGCTGTGATTGTGGATTTGCCAATTTCTCCTTTTAATTATTAGCATTATTTAAAGATATCTCTGGTAGTACCTTTACTAGCATCATAGTGTGTATTGTTCTTTTTGCTGTTATAAACACTTTTTATTTCTATATTTGTGCAAACAGTCTTTTGAAAAAGGAGGGTTAGCTTACATTAACTTACCTTTTACTGGGGTGAACAATGAACATTAAAACTGATTACTCTGTAATATTGGATAGTGACATCTGATATAAAGAAAAATAAAGCTAGGTAAAGAGATAGTGTGTGATGGCAAGCTGCTTTGAGGCGATGCTTTGGAATAGAGTCCTGAGAGTGCGTGATAGATTGTCATGTTGGCTACTGGCAAATAGTGTTCCAGGAAGTAACCACAGGTTCTTCCAGGTCTGGGGAAGGTAGGCTTAAAGGAAAATTTCAGTAATGGAAAGGCTACCTGGTTAGAGTGAGCAATGGGAAATGTGGAATAAAATGGTGTTAGAGGAAGAGTTTAAACCATGCAGAGGATTAAATTTGAGTTTTGATCCATTTGGTACTGAAAGCTACTAGAGTCTGTTAAATCTGCTGAAGCAGATTTCTGTTAGTATTTACTAGGCATATTTTCTTCCATCTCTTATTTTGATATAGTATAGGTAATTTTGTTTTATGTGTATCTTTTAAAGAGCACCTTGCTGCTTGCTTGTCTGTTTTAACTGAGTTATATTTGACATACAATACTGTAAGTTTAAGATGTACAACATTGATTTGATACATTTATATTGTGGTATGATTACCATAGTGGCATTAGCTAACACTTGTATTGCTTCATATAATTGTCAGTTTTTCTTGTCTTGAGAACAGTTAAAACCTAATCTCTTAGAAAGTTTAATGTTGATAATATAGGTTGGTTGTCTATAATCACTATACTGTTTATTAAGTGTCTAGGACTTATTTATCTACTGGTTGCAAGTATGTACCCTTAAAGAACATCTCTCCCATAACCCCCATGCCCCAACTCCTGGTAACCATCATTTTACTCTCTGCTTTTACAATTTCAGGTTGTTTTAGATGTCACATATAAGAGATATCATATAGTATTTGTCTTTCTCTGTCTGATTTATCTCACATATCATAGTGTCCTCAAGATCCATCTGTGTTGTTGCAAATGGAAGAATTTCCTTTTTTCTCATGGCCAAATAGTATTCCATTGTATAAATATACCACACTCCCATGTTTATTGCAGCATTATTCACAATAGCCAAGATATAGAAATAACCTAAGTGACCATCAATGGATATTGTTTTTATCTAACCTATCATTGTCTATATTTTTATGAGACAGAATAGAATGGTAATCAACAAAATGTTCTCTGGATTCAGTTTTGTGACCTTGGACAAATTTAATTAAATTATCTAGACTGTGGCTTCCTTTTTGTGAAATACAAATAATTATAGTACTTATATGATGAGTTTGCTTGGAGAAGTAAAAAATTTAATATATGTAAAGCCTTTAGAATAGTGACTAGTTTATGTAAAGTACTTAGCATAAAATTAGCTTTTATAATATTATTAATGATTTATTACATTCACATTTATTGTAGTGATTTTATACATACCTTTGCATGCACACATATACACATATGTAATTATTAGTAATATCATACTGTGAGTTATTTTCTTTCTTTGATTATTTTTTCTTCCAGCTTTAGGTTGGATTAACAGATTTCTTTTAACTACTTTGTTTAATCCATACAGTACAGAAGCTAATTGTATTGTATTTCTGTTTTGTTAGTGGCTATCCAATTAAGAATTTCTCAAAACTCTGCTTTTAGACATAAGGAAAGAAAGCGATGTCTGTTTATGAACTAAAAGTGTATTGAAAATAAGTGAAATATCAATGTCACAGCACTCTGACTACTGGCACTAATATTGAGTATTTAGTATACTCAATTATTGTCTCATTGAACAAATTAAACAACATAGATTTTTAGCTTTAGAATAAATAAGTGCATGAATAAACTATTGCCTCTGGTATAACTTTTGTGACATGGACTACTGAAAATTTTCAGGAAAAAGGATTGGGGAGAAATCACAATAGTAAATGTTCTTTCAGTAACTGGTTTGGCAGGTTGTAGTGCATATCTTACTTATTTGAATGATATTTTAAGAATAAATCAACTCTTTTTGCTTTCTCTGTAAAACAGAAATTAAAATTATGGACCATATCTATCCAAACCTTTGTCCAAAAGGAGGCATCCCTACAATACCCATTGAGGAAGGATACCTAGGCCAAAAGAATGTTCTTCTTTGAGGACCGTAAGTGGAACTGATTATTGCTTTTGTTCTCCATAGGATTAACCAATTAGACCACTTTTAAGACCTGCCTTAGTTGATTGGCCTATGGGATAAAGGAGATTGGACTACACAGTTTCCTTTGGTGCTTGGATCCTCTAAGTAACTCTATTCCAATGACATAAAGTTCTAAATCACCATTATTAATTTTAGTTAGAAACTCCATTTATTAAGGAAAATTGTTCACAAGTTAGAGAAACCAATTGAAACTAGCTTAAGCAAAAGATATTCAAATTTATTATGGGAATGTAGGGAGAATACATGAAACCAGAGGAGGGACAACTCTCGCCATCGTTCATTTCTGCTCCTCTTTCAGCATCTGCTTCATTCTTTGACTCTGTGCACTGGCTTTTCTGTTTCTAAATGCACATGATGACAGTACAGTTTTACATCTCTCTTTAAAAGTCAAACACATATTGAACATTAAATTCCTTAGTCACAATTCTAAATTCCCAGAGAAATGATCATAGATCAGAAAATATCATTGGACTGATTAACTGGTATAAAACATTATTGTTTTGTGTGTATTGAAAGTGAGTCTTTGGGGAAAAATTCTGGTTGGAGTATATTTAACAAGCAAAGAGATACTTATCTCAGAAACCAAAAATGTACTGAATAGGATCACCACTGTGAAAGAATAACCCTCATTTCTCTATGTACATATGATTCTGGCTATCCTAGTTATGGACTTATTTTCAGGGTCTGATATTTATCAGGTCCTTAAATATTAGTTATTAAGATATGTCTATAAGGTTCAACCACATTCATGTGACTGACCTGGAAAAGATAAATATCTTTAGATGGAAAAAACAACTAAATTTGGGACCGAAGTACACTTCTTAATAGGTCATTGCCTCTAAACATGTGTCAGTATATCTTCAATTACATATGAAATCTTCGTACAGTCAATTCTTTATAAAATAATATACTATAGTATTATCTAAGCTAATTTTTATTCCTTAAAACAGTTATAGATGTTATGGGAAAGAATCAAGACAATTAGATTACAAATGAAAATATTTTTATCTATCATGGCTCTTAACTAGAATGAGACTCAAAAATAAATTGCCAATGACCTCTTAGGACTACAAAAGTTAAAACTTTTGAGTTTAACTCATGAGTCCCATGAGTTATTTCTTGCTTATCAACCTATAATATCTCAGTTGCCCTTCTTCAGTTGCCCTTCAGTTGCTCATATGCTTTATTGAAAACACTACAGCTACAGTTCAGTAGCTGGACTTCTCCTAGATCTTTGCTGGTGGGTAAACCATAGGTAAGAGTGGCCGACTATTAAACATTAAAACAGTGAAGTTTTTTCAGTAAAATCTGTTTGAAAATACCTCCTTTTAACATTTGTCATGTTTACAAGTGAAAATTTAGAAGGTGAAGAAGAGAGATTACCCAAGAAGCCATAAATTGTCATACATGTTTAAAGCAGTTAAAAGTGAAATTAAGGTACGATACAGAAGAGTAGTTTCTGTATTCTTTCCTTGGCCTAAAGTCTATCATTAGGGCCAATATTTTGATTTATGTATTAACATTTCCTAGTCTAGAGTTATGAAATTAAGTATAGACATAACATATATGTATATAATGTATGTTCTAGTCAATGAATTCCACATTTTGATTTCTATACAATATAAAAGTCAAAAAAACATCAGAGATCCACAGATATAAAGGATGAGAAAACTGAAACCCAAAGAAGAAAAGTGTGATTTTTCTAAGGCCTCATTAGTAGGAGTGGCGAAACATGATCCAGCACAAGCCTACTGGTTTCCACTTACACTTTCACTACTTCACACACCCTCACCAGGTAGCCTTCCTGTTACTTGCTTATGGGTGAATTGCAGACTTCTCATCTGTTCTCATCTCACAGTATAAGATCCACTATTTCTACCACGATTGAGTGAGATAGCAGTGTTATTTATAAGACTCTAGTCATAGTGGTCTGAATATTGTTAGGCTGGAGCAAGTTTTGGTTGAAAACAAATTGATCAGTTCAAACATTTGGTTAAAATGACAATTGGCACATCCCAAGGAATAGCTTACTCTTAGATATTTAGTTTCATTCAAAATTTTCCCTTAATATCAAACATCTAACTTCTAAATTTTCTCCATAGCAATACATGCAGAGTAGAAATAATTCATTACATACTTACATTTGTTTAAAATTGATACAAATGTGGAAACATCCATAAATATTTTCAGTGCCACATCATGGTTATTATCAATTATGATGTAGGCCTAAGCTTGCTGTGAATTAACGAAATTGCATATAGCTCTATCATTCAAGTCATTTCACTAGGTACTGTGAATGTTGTGCTATATTATTATGTGAGCATCAAAACGTCTCTTTTTCCTACTCATGAAGTAAATTTATATCCATAAAGAAGCTCACCCCTCAGTAATAAACAAGGCATGCATTCAATGAGTTTATTTCTGAGGAAAAAAAAACAGTTATTTCCATCACAGTAATACTTTCTAGTAGTTTCTGTGGATGAGGTTGAAAAGCGGGGACACTCAATGTCTTTTAAAAGGAATGGCAGAGGGCATATTTTATAACTAAAAGCAGACAAGCCTCTTTTCTCCCAAGTAAAAACGAGTGTTTTCTAAAGAAGAAATTCCTTTTTTACAAATCACAGGAGCATTCTCATTTTTTCACCTGAAATACCTCTCCAGTTTGTTTTTTTTTTTTTCGGTACACAGACCTCTCACTGCTGTGGCCTCTCCCATTGCAGAGCACAGGCTCCGGACGCGCAGGCTCAGCGGCCATGGCTCACGGGCCCAGCCGCTCTGCGGCATGTGGGATCTTCCCGGACCAGGGCACGAACCCGTGTCCCCTGTATCGGCAGGCGGACTCTCAACCACTGCGCCACCAGGGAAGCCCCCTCTCCAGTTTTTTCATTGAATTTCCATAGTTCTTGGAACACAAAGAAATGACTTTAAATTATCACTTATTTTACTTTTTATATGAACCCTCTCCATTTTATTGGAAAATGAGTTTATCCTTCAGACATTTCAATAATTTATCTATGTTTTATGACCAGCTGCTTCCAGACATTCTTAAGATTTATCACAAGTGCTTGTGGTCAGTCAGCAAGGCAGCACATGTTTATGGAGTATCAGGTGCACGGATAATCTTGTGTTGGCATAAGTTTCATACAGAACTTAGATTTTAGGAATTATGTTTAAAAATATTTCCTATGACTTTATATTCTCTTGCCCTTAATTTCTTAGGAAAATAAGAATGTCATTAGAAATGCATATTACCATATATTTAGTGAAATTGGTGATAATTATGATGTGAGTAAAAACATGTTTCTTGAAACACTGTTATCTTGGCTGTTTAATATTAACAGCATTCCTGGTGGATTTTACAATTAAGTTGTTATTTGGTGAACATGCATAAGAGACTCAGATGTATAGGAATTATCACTAATTATAAACTAGCTGATCATGAATGCATATTGACAGATTTCAATTCTTTTTTCAAATTACTATTAACTTTCCAATAAAAAACACAGAAGTTTTAAATTCAGTAAAAATTTGTGTAAAAATATGTAAAAATGTCTCCTTTTAACCTTTATATGTTGGAAAACCAGGTTTTTGTTTTGAAGAAAGAAACCTCATCAAGGCCATGACCCTATTCATACAGTAAGGGCAGCAAAAGGTATTAGAAACACATGCTCATGGATTCCTCTGGCCTCGTTAGTGAGTAAAGGATATGCATGTATAAATCCAATTGGGCCACATCAGCAACACTACATTAAGCAGCATATACAATTTGCACATTTATGGAATGATATGCTTAGCATTTATGAAGACTCATTTCTTTTGCCTGAAAAGAAACAATACTAATAGTGTGTGCAATTAAGGGCTCCCAAGAATAATGGAAAAATTGGTGACTTGTAACCACATTTAGTACTATGTGCTGCCTTGAAAGCATAATGAATTCCTCCCTATTGTCTTCACAGAACATCAATGCAGATACATAATTTATAAAACTGCTAGAATAACACAGGAGATGATGAAGGGATGGTGACCAAGGTAGTCTCTAAAGATGCAGCCTTGCCTCCTTGAACATCTCCCATGCCCCAACTTACTGAAGAATCCTCTTGATAAGTCAATTCAATTCTAAAAGCATTTATTAATAATCTTCTCTGATAGGTGCTACACAGTAAGTAGGAGTCCTTTATCTCCAGGAATAATAAAGCACACTGTGAAAAAGAAACAATATCTCTATAAAAAATACAGAGTTAAGAAGCAAAATGAATGGTGGAAAAAAACACAAAAAAATCAAAGAAAAATGCAATAAGAGGAAGGAGAAATTGGGAAATCTTTAGAAATGAGTAGGACCTTGGATAGATGGTAATGTATGGATATAAAAGTGGTGTGGGAGAGAGAGACAGAGAGCAAGACAGAGAGAGAGAGAGACAGAGAGAGAGTGAGAGAGAGAGTAAACAAGCAAGCGAGCAGATGGAAAATGACTTAATGTGATGATGAAAGTCAGGTTGTCCTGGTCTTGTCCTCAGGGTGGTTTTAGTTCTTAGTTTAGATGTGTGGCCCCTTTGCAGTAAAAAATAATTGTCCAATTAGACATCATCACTTCAACCACAGAAGACTCCAGCCAAACCAGAAAATGTAGGAACTCTTGGGTTGGACGGTACCTGGGCCAACCCTCATATCATAGGGAACAATACAAAGACAGGTGTTTTCTTTTATAGCTTAAGGAAAAGAATTCTACAAGAAAGTGTAGAAACAGTGTAAGTTTTCCCAGGTCTACAAACAACATTTTTCACATAACTTTGTCACTCAAATACTGCTTTATCCCCTGCAGAGAATACAATTCTAAAATAATATCAGAATTATAAGGATTATTAAAAGCTAAACATTTCAACTGCCAATTATTAGAACAAGTGCAAAGGCCGCAACTGGGCATTGTCTTATATAGGGATTGCTTGATGTCACAGCCTTAATTCCTCTTCTGTGACAGTAATTTCCTGTCTTGCCTTTTCTACCACCTGCCTTGTTTCAACTTCAACCACTCTCTGCTCTCATCCTAACCACCTCTTATTATGCTTTCATTTTCCTCTGGTTTATAAGTACTCTCCCTCCTGTTTTCAGTCTTTTTTATCTAATGATGAATTGATGGTATAATTTGTTAATTACTCTCATGTGAGCTTTCTCAAGGTCTTCCATCCTCTGTCCTTTTGTGTCTACAATCCTGAATCAATCTAAACATTTAGCTTCCCCATACTTACACAGTGGGTAAGTATGACTGCAAGAAATCACAAAATTGTGCACATTGTTGCAACTACAAATATACATAGTATTAAATTTTAAATGGATCCTCATTATCCTTATTTTTATTTGTCTTAACTCCTGTTACCCAAGTTTGCTATAAAAAACTTAATTGCTTTTAAGTATCTTACTGTACTTTTAGATTAATTACTTAAAAAAAAACTGATATCTCCTACAGCATATAGAACAGTGAAATCATCATGTAGGAGAATCTTCAGCTTAATGACTTGTGACCCCATGATTATCTATTAAATACCTATTTTTACTTCTTTCTTCCCATCTCAGAAATTTTATTGTTTTCAGTTTTTTTTCCTGAATTCTATTTGTTGATTTTGGCCCATCAATTATTTTCTATTTTTTCAGCATATTTTCCTCTAGAAGAATCTTTCCTTTGGCACATTTATTTATTGATTTCTTTCCAATTTCTTTTAGCTACTATATCCTTCATACTAAAATTAAAATTATTTCCTGAAGAACACATACCAGCTTTTGGGAAATCCACAATTACTGTATGATTTAGCATTCAAAAGAGACCACAGTTGAGATTAAAAGAAAGATGATAGGGGCTTCCCTGGTGGCGCAGTGGTTGAGAGTCCACCTGCCGATGCAGGGGACGCAGGTTCATGCCCCAGTCCGGGAAGATCCCACATGCCACAGAGCGGCTAGGCCCGTGAGCCATGGCCACTGAGCCTGCGCATCTGGAGCCTGTGCTCCGCAACGGGAGAGGCCACAACAGTGAGAGGCCCGCACACGGCAAAAAAAAAAAAAAAACCAGAAAAAAAAAAAAAAAAAAAAAAAAAAAAAAAAGATGATATTAACAGGCAAAAATGTGCAGGGCAGGATGAGGTGTATGGCCATCAAAATAATGAACTACCTAATTCCACCTTCGTATACAAATGATTGGAGTATGAATGGATGCTTGGTCTGCCTTGGGGGGCAGGGGTAGTTGGTTCAATTATTGCAGTTAGTACTAAAATAAATCCACAGTGTTACCACATTTTCAGGTAATTGTCGATTAAATTGAAGAATACATGTAGAGTGACTCACATAGCAACTGGCACCTAAAGATTCTGTGTACAGTAGGAAAGCTATTTGATTCCTAAGAAATTAAAGTCCCATTCATTTTTGAAGAGTTTTAAAATATTTTGTTTTACAAAATTTGAGGAAATACTCTAGGATATTCTATCTGTATACTGGCTATAAAACAATGATTAGAACTGAAGAGTTAACAGCAAATTTTGTTCTTTTTTCTTTCTGGATGGGTAGAAAGCAGGCAGAATATAATACAATTCCTAAATTAGTGTGTATTCCATTTCTGCTTGTTTTCGAGTTTGTTTTATCATTAAATTGTCTTACAAATGTATAAGAAGTATTGTTTTACCCTTTATTTTTGGATTCCTGGACCTGATTTCAACATGTACGGGTGGAGTCCCCACACATGCAATAAGCAGTGCTCTGACACCAGCTGGGTGTCTTATAATTTAACTCAGTTGTGACACTATTTACTTGGAGATAGCATCAGATTCCACAGGTTAAGCATGCAGTCTTATAAGACTGCCCCCCGACCCCCACCATTTCAGCTGTTACCTGTGCTTCTGCCCAACTAGCTATAAATCAGAGGTTCCTATAAATCCTCTCCTCGGGTTCTATTAATTTGCTAGAATGGCTCACAGAACTCAGAGAAACATTTTACTAACTAGATCACTACTTTATTATAAGAGGACATAACTCAAGAATAGCCAGATGGAAGAGATGCACAGAGCAAGGTATGGGGAAAGGACATGGAGCTTCCATGCTCTCTCTGAGTGCCACTCTCCGTAAATCTCCACTTATTCACCAACCTGGAAGCTATCAGACCCCATCCTTTTGGGGTTTTGTGGAGGTTTCATTATAAAATGTTTGATTAAATCATTGGCTATGGGTAATTGATCCAACCTCCAGCTCTACCCCTGTCCCCAGAGGTCAGAAGGGTGGGACTGAAGACTAAAAGTTCCAATCCTCTAATCACATGGTTGACTCTTCAGCCAACCATCCAACAGCCTTAGGTGCTTTCCAAAAGTAACCTCATTAGATAACAAAAGACACGTTTTGCTGTCATCACTTAGGAAATAATAAGGGTTTTAGAACCTCTGTGCCAGAAACAGAGATGAAGACCAAATATATATTTATTATTATAAATCACAAGGTTGCATCTTTTATACAAAATTTAATTTAGTACTGTTTATATAGGAAATCTAGTTTCTAAGGAAAAACTGCCTCTTATATTAGATTTTTTTAAAAATTGTGTACCTCACAACCCTTATTCACAAAATAATTACATTAAATAAAAAAACGGCAGAAGAAATTATCTATTTTAAAAATTTATTTTTACGTCTCCAATTAATCAGTATGGTGTTTTAAAGCAAGAATTTTTTTTTTGACATCACACATTAACTTTAAAATAAAAATACATATTTTCACATTAACATATATTTATGTCTTGTAGTTAGCACTGTCAATGGAAATAATGAATCAATCTATAATAGGAATAGAAAAGAGTTTTTCTGAGCCAAACTGAGAATATAGCCTGGGAGACACAGATTCAAGAAGCATTTTAATTGTGTTACACTGGAATACAAAATGAAGGAGGCTTATAAAGGCAAAACCCACAAAATTACATAAACTGTTTTTCAACAGTTAGGTTTGGAGCTGGCAAGAAGTAAGGTGCCTGCAGCTATTAGTAGATATTGTTTTAAGAACAGCTGGTGATGTCCTTGAGTCTGATACAGTTCAGAAAATTCAAATTCTCAGTAATACAGGAACATATCTGAAGCCACATCCACAATGGCCACCCAGCTCCATTTTGAATGCCTGAACCACAGTACTACATTCTGATCTATAAATGCTTTGTTTTCTTTAATGGTTAAAGCCGATGTATAATGAATGTTTAATAGGCCACGAAGAATCTGTTTTGGTTAGCCTAAAATTTAAGTTAAATCATGTATAAATCAGAACGACTTCCCCATACCTCAATATGTGAAAATGTCTTCCATCTGTACCAAGTTAGATCCACAATATTACCACTTTTCAGGTCGGTGTTAATTAAGTGATTAACTTGAAGAATATATATAGGGTGAAATACATACATACATACATATATATATATATATATATATATATATGACTATTTGAATTAATATATGTATACATGTGTTAATATTAGAATAATAACATAACAAAATGGGAACATATTATAAGAATATGTATATATGTATTAATATAAGAATATATGTAGGGTTACATATATTTATATGTAAATATATATAATTTAAATTTGTCCTAAAAGTAAGGATTAAAGTTTTTTTGTTTGTTTGTTTTGTTTTGTTTTTTTGCGGTACGCGGGTCTTTCACTGTTGTGGCCTCTCCCATTGCGGAGCACAGTCTCCAGACGCTCAGGCTCAGCGGCCATGGCTCACGGGCCCAGCCGCTCCGCGGAATGTGGGACCTTCCCGGACCGGGGCACGAACCCGTGTGCCCTGCATCGGCAGGCGGACTCTCAACCACTGTGCCACCTGGGAAGCCCCCCCAATATATTATTTTTAAGTAAAGTCCATAATTTATTTATTTATGAGATGCTTTGACTCAAGATGAAAATGTACGTACATTCTCAAGTGTTAACAATTGAGTGTGAACCTTATATTGTAAACTTATATGGTATACAAAGGGATATGGTTTGCTATAATATTTTACATAGATATTGTTAATCAAGTATCAGCAGGTAATAAATTTTGAGTAATTTTTAGTAATGGTATTAGTAATTGAGTAGACATAAATGGAGATAGATCAGATAAATTGTGGTTATGGAACAATTATTAACTTGATCTGTTTGTATTTGGCTCTGATGTTTTTATAACTTCAGAATTTTTTTAAAAATCATACAACACATTCCCATTGCAATAGTTGAGATGCAATTATGTAGCATAATATATTCCAGATTGCATTCCTCAAAAAATATGTAGATAGGTGTTATGGGTTAGATTATGCACCCCACCCCCCAAATATATGCTGAAGTCCTAACCTCCAGTACTTCAGAATGTGACCGTGTTTCCAAACTTTATTACTTTATCAAAGTAATCTAGCTGAAATGAGGGCATTATGCTAGGCCATAATCCAGTATGACCAAAATGGGTATTTAGAACATGTGAAGATGGAGACAGAGATTAGAATTATGCTGCCACAAACTAAGGAATGTCTCGGGCTAATAAAAGCTGGAATAGGCTAGAAAATCTTTTTTCTATAGGTTTCAGAGGAAGCATGTCCCTGCCAATACCTTGATTTCAGATTTGTAGTCTACAGAACTGTAAGATAATAAATTTCTATTGCTCTAAGACATCCAGTTATGGTACTTTGCTACGGCAGCCCTAGGAAACTAATACAATAGATACTGAGGTGAGAAAATAATTTCATGGTCAAAACAAAGTGAGAAACATACTTTTAAAAACAACTAGACAGAATTTAAGAATATCTCAGTGACTTTACTGTATCAACCCTTATTTTGATGTTCCTAGAGTGAAACTATTGAATAAAATATTTCTAAAAATATTTGTTAATGGTATAGAACTTTTTCCACATTGGTCATGTCACATAACTACTGCTCTATGGAACAGAATTTGTGGAATGCAAACATATAGTGTTTACATTTAAATAATCACTGTAATACTTAGAAAACTCAAAGAACATCATTTTCCCTCAGGTTGAATCAGTGAACCTTTTGTGCTTCATTCTTTAGCCTTAATATATGTTTCCATTAGAAGTTCTCTGAATGCCAGTTGTGCACTTGAGAGTAAATCTCAGCCTGAGAAATTTTTGTTGGAAGCGGAGTTTACAAAACCAGACGCTCAGATTGGCAAGAACATCTATAAGAACATAATACCACATTAGTTTCAAGAATCCACCTGCCAGGTAAACATAAAGCAACACCAAATGTAACAATTCAAATATTCGGTTGGGCAAGATTCCTACTGAACATGTTCTCCTTGAATTTTTCATGGAATAAGCAAAATGGCCAAAATTATATATTTTAAACACTGATAATTAGAAAAAAAATCCCCTAAGACAGTTATATAATTATGACCTCATAATTTGTTGAAATATAATGGGCATTATTAGACATTCATATTTAAGCAGATACTCTATGTTTATTTTGTCCTTTTTTTTTTTTTTTCTTTTTAACTTATGGCCACACTGCACGGAATTGGGATATTAGTTACCTGACTAGGGAACCCACACCTCCTGCAGTGAAGCGTGGAGTCTTAACCACTGACTGCCAGGGAAGTTCCAATTCACTGATATTTATTGAGCACTTACAATGTACCAGATAAATCCTTGCAGATAAAGGAATTTAAAAAAAAATGAAAAACAGACAACCAAAGTATTTCTGAAGTTTCCATTCACTGGAGGTTAGCAAGGCTGCTGTGGAGATAGAACAGGTAAATAAATATATAACTACATAGTAAATCAGTACTATATAAAATATAGTAAAATAATAAAGTAGGATACCATGGTATCAACAAGGTTGGAAGGAAATATAACTGTTTTAAACAGTTTGGTCATGGAAATCTAATTAAAAATATGGGAGAGGAAGGAAACTGGATATCTGGAGAAAATGTTTTATAAGATATTAAATACCAGGGGCAAAATTCCTAAGGAGAAGGCAAACCTGATGTTTAGGGTAAGCAAAGATAGACATAGATATGAAACAGAGTAAGTAACAGGGAGAGTAATTAAGAAGTGACAGGAAAGCAATAAGGATGAGACATCCCAGGAACCTATAGGCCATTGTAAGTTAAGGACAATGGATTTTACTCTAAGGAAAATGGGAAACCATTAGAATGTTTTGAGAAAGAAACTTCATGTATATCTAATATTTTACAGTATTACTCTGGCAGCTTTGTAGAGACTAGGCCAAAAAGATAAGAGTATAAGAAAGGAGGCAAGTTATATGAATCTAATGAAATATTCAAGCAGAAGATGATCATGGTCATCATGGTCTTAACAGTAATTTAATGGTCCAATTCTGGATGTATTTGAAGGTAGAGATAATGTGATTTTCTAATAGTCTAGATATGGTGTATAATAGAAAAAGAAAGAGCCAAATATGACTCCAGAAAGTGGCCTGAGTAACTGGCAGAATACAGTTGCCATTTACTATGTGGATCTAACTGAGGGAAAATCAAGTCTGATAGGGGAGGATTGGGAGTACCATTTTGGACCTGTTAGTTTTGTGTCATCTATAAGACATTCAAGTGATATAGCAGAAGGCATTTGGAATTATGAAATTAGTGTTCAGGGGAGAAGTTGGGGATAGAGATTTACATTTGCAAGACAGTTCATAGAGGTATTTAAAAACATGAGATCTAGGTGTAAGCAGTAAGATAAGTGCAAAATCAGATTACTGTGTAATAGCATACCTGGTATATTTGACACCCAGAGTGTATAATTTTATTTTAAGACTTTAATTTTTCAAAGAGATTTTGGTTTACAACAAAAATGAGAAGATGGTACAGAGATTTTCCTTAACCCCCACACATGCATAGCCTCCCCCAGTATCAGTATCACTTACCAGAATGGTACAGTTGTTACAGTTGATGAACCTACATTGACATATCACCCATAGTCCATAGTTCACCTGACTATGGGGTTGGTTAGGGTTGATTTTGTACATTATATGGGTTTGGAAAAATGTATAATGTCATATATCCATCATTAATATCATACATAGTATTTTCACTGACCTAAAATCTGTGCTGTGCCTCTTCATCTCTCCCCCATGCCCCCCTGCCCCGGCAACCAATGACCTTTTTATTGCCTCCATAGTTTGCGTTTTCCAGAATGTTATATAGCTGGAATCAAAATATGTAGCCTTCACAGATTAGCTTCTTTCCCTTAATAGTATTTATTTAAGGTTCCTCCATGTCTTTTTGTGACTTGATAACTCATTTCTTGTTAGCACTGAATAATATTCCATTGTCTGGATATGCCACAGTTTATTTAACCATTCACTTACTAAAGGACATCTTGGTTGCTTCCAGGGTTTGGCAATTATGAATAAAGCTGCTATACACATCTGTATTCAGGTTTTTGTGTAGATCTAAGTTTGCAAATCCATTGGCTAAATACCAAGGGGTGTGATTTGCTGAATCATTTGGTAAAAATATGTTTAGTTTTGTAACAAATCGTCAAACTGTCTTCTCAAGTAGCTGTAACACTTTGCATTCCCACCAGCAATGAATGAGAGTTCCTTTTGCCCTACATCCATACCAACATTTGATGTTGTCAGTGTTTTGGGTTCTGGCCGTTCCAGTAGGTGTGTAGTGGTACTTCACTGTTGTTGTAATTTACATTTCCATAGTGACGTATGATGTGGACCATTTCTTCATATGCTTAATAGCCATCTGTACATCTTTTTTGATGAGGTGTCTGTTAAAGGTCTTTGGCCCATTTTTAATTGGAGTTGTTTATTTCAATATTATGAGTTTTTTAGTTCTTTGTATATTTTCTATAATAGTCCTTAATCAGAAGTGTAGTTTGCAAATATTTTCTCTCAGTCTGTGGCTCATCTTCGACTTCTCTTGACATTCTCTTTGACATAGCAAAAGTTTTTAACTTTATTGAAGCCCAGCTTATCAATTTCTTTCATGGACTGTGCCTTTGGTTTTATATCTAAGAAGCTATCACCATACCCATGGTCATCTAGATTTTTCTCATATGTTGTTTTCTAGAAGTTTCATGGTTTTGCATTTTACATTTATGCCTAAGATCCATTTTGAGTTAATTTTTGTGAAGGGTGTTAGGTCTGTTTCTAGAGTCATGTTTTTGCAAGTAGAGGTACCATTGTTCCAGCATCATTTGTTGAAGAGACTGTCTTTGCTCCATTGCATTGCTTTTGGTCCTTTGCCAAATATCAAATTGACTATATTTATGGAAGTCTATTTCTGAGTTCTCTATATTGTTCCATTGATCTGTTTGTCTTTTCTCAGTGTTAACACACTGTCTTGATTATTGTACCTTTATAGTAATTTTTTAAGACAGGTAATATCAGTCCACCAACTTTGTTCTTTTCCTCAATATCATGTTTGCTATTCTTGGGTCTTTTGTCTCTCCATGTAAACTATAGCATAGGTTTGTCCATATCCATAAAAAAACTTGTTGGAATTTTGATTGGGATTGCATAGAAACTGCAGATCAAGTTAAGAATTGACATCTTGACAATATTGAGTCTTCCTATTAATGAACATGGAATAGCTCTTTATTAGTTTTTATTTGATTTTGTACATCAGAATTTTGTAGTTTTCCTCATATAGCTCTTGCACATAGTTTGTTAGATATATACCTGATTATTTCATTTTGGAGGATACTAATATAAATGGTATTGTGTTTTAAATTTCAAATTCCACTTGTTCAATGTTGGTATATAGGAAAACAATTGACTTTTGTACACTAACCTTGTATTCTGTAACCTTGGTGTAATCACTTATTAGTCCCAGGAGTCATAGAGGAACCCATACAATATTTTTCAACTTATCTCTAGGAGTTTGACCAGGCTCCCATGGTAAATATCAAAGGAAAATATCCTTGGGCTTCCAGCAGAGAGAGGGAAAGGAACAATTTTGAAATAATCCAGAGCATCTTGTCCTTCTTAACAAGGTCTGCCCTCAGAGGGAACTACTTAACCAGAGCCTAACCTGCTGTAACAAAGCCTAACTGACCTAGTCTAGAAAAGAAGATTTCAAATCAAGAATCTAAGTCTCCACCATAGGAAATTAGAAAAAGAAGAGCAAATTAAACCCAATGTAAGCAATAAATAAATACATAAGAGTTAGAGCAGTAATCAATGAAATTTGAAACAGGAAATTAAGAGAGAAAATCAACAAAATCAAAAGCTAATTCTTTGGAAAGTTCAATAAAATCAATAACATACTAGGCAGGCTAACTAAAAAAAAAGAGAGGGAACACAAATTACTAATATGAGAAATTAAAGAGAGGACATCATTACAGATCCCATGGAAATTAAAAAGATAATCAGGAATACTATGAACAACTACATGCTCCAAAATTTGAAAACCTAAATGTAATGGACCAGTTCCTTGAAAGACACATGCTACCAAAACTCACCCCAGAATTAGAGAATCTGAATAGGCCTATATGTATTTTAATAAATTAATAATTAATACTTTCCAAAAGAAAGAAAACCAAAGCCAAATAAGTTCACTGTTGAATTCTAACCAAATATTTAAAAAAGAAGTTATATCAATTCTCTACAATCTCTGTCAGAGGATAAAAGCAGAGAGAATACTTTCTAACTCATTCTATAAGGCTACCAGTACACTAAAACCAAACCAGACAAAGATACTACAAGAAAAAAGCAGACTAGTATCCTTAATAAACATAAATGTAAAAATCCTCAGCAAGAAATTAATAAATGGAATCCAAAAACGTATGACAAGAATTATGCACCATGAACCAGTGAGACTTATCTCAGGTATGTAAGGTTGGTTCAACATTCAAGTCAATTAATGGGAGGTGCCCAGTGCAGCCATCTTGAATTGAGGCACCCCAAGCAGCTCTTCAACACAGGATCCATGGAGTTGGGGTGTCAATGTGGTAGTTCTGCACTGTGAACTCTAGTCTGACGTGTTAGGTATAAGGCCTCTGCACATGGCTCCATAGAGGTACCCAGTGTTCTGCCTATGCCTCTGAATGGTCTCAAGCTCAGCATTGCATCTCCTCATTCAGTTGTCTCACTATCCCCTTTGGGGTTCAAGTGCACTTGTGGATTCTTTGGAGACACCTCATAGCTGCCGTATGGATGACAGCCTCTTGGTGCTCCAGCCAGGAATCAGGCTTATGCCTCTGGGGGGGGAGAGCCAAGTTCAGGACATTGGCCCACAAGAGAACTCCCACTCCACATAATATGAAATGGTGAAAGCTCTGCCAGAGATCTCCATCTCAATGCTGAGACCCAGCTCCCCTCAATGACCAGCAAGCTACAATGCTGGACACCCTATGCCAAACAGCTAGCAAGACAGGAACACAACCCCACCCATTAGCAGAGAGGCTGCCTAAGATCATAATAAGGTTACAGACACACCAAAACACACCACCAGATGTGAACCTGCCCACCAGAAAGTCAAGATCCAGCCTCATGCACCAGAACACAGACACTAGTCCCCTCCACCAGGAAGCCTACACAACCCACTGAACCAACCTTAGCCAATGGGAACAGACACCACAAACAACGGAAAAAATGAACGTGTAGCCTGTGAAAAGGAGACCCCAAACACAGTAAGATAAGCAAAATGAGAAGACAGAGAAACACACAGCAGATGAAGGAGCAAGGCAAAAACCCACCACACCTAACAAATGAAGAGGAAATAGGCAGTCTACCTGAAAAAGAATTCAGAATAATGGTAGTAAAGATGATTCAAATTCTTGGAAATAGAATGGAGGAAATACCAGAAACGTTTAACAAGGACCTAGAAGAACTAAAGAGCAAACAAACAGTGATGAACAACACAATAAATGAAATTAAACATTCTCTAGAAGGGATCAAGCAGAATAACTGAGGCAGAAGAACGGATAAGTGACCTGGAAGATAAAATAGTGGAAATAACTACTGCAGAGCAGAATAAAGAAAAAAGAATAAAAAGAATTGAGGACAGTCTCAGAGACCTCTGGGACAACATTAAACACACCAACATTCGAATTATAAGGGTCCCAGAAGAAGAAGAGAAAAAGAAAGGGACTGAGAAAATATTTGAAGAGATTATAGTTGAAAACTTGCCTAATATGGGAAAGGAAATAGTCAATCAAGTCCAGGAAGCACAGAGAGTCCCATACAGGATAAATCCAAGGAGAAACACACCAAGACATATATTAATCAAACTATCAAAAAATAGATACAGGCCTTCCCTGGTGGCTTAGTGGTGGAGAGTCCGCCTGCCAATGCAGGGGACATGGGTTTGTGCCCTGGTCCAGGAAGATACCACATGCCACGGAGTGGCTGGGCCCATGAGCCATGGCCACTGAGCCTGCATGTCCGGAGCCTGTGCTCTGCAATGGGAGAGGCCACAGCAGTGAGAGGCCTGCATACCGAAAAAAAAAAAAAAGATACAAAGGAAAAATATTAAAAGCAGCAAGGGAAAAACAACAAGTAACATACAAGGGAATCCCCATAAGGTTAACAGCTGATATTTCAGCAGAAACTCTGCAACCCAGAGGGGAGTGGCAGGACATTGTAAAGTGATGAAAGGGAAAAACCTACAACCAAGATTACTCTACCCAGCAAGGATCTCATTCAGATTTGATGGGGAAATTAAAAGCTTTACAGACAAGCAAAAGCTGAGAGAATTCAGCACCACCAAACCAGCTTTACAAAAAATGCTAAAGGAACTTCTCTAGGCAGGAAACACATGGGAAGGAAAAGACCTACGAAAGCAAACCCAAAACAATTAAGAAAATGGTAAGAGGAACACACATATTGATAATTACCTTAAATGTAAATGGATTAAGGGCTCAAACCAAAAGACATAGACTGGCTGAATGGATACAAAGACAAGAACCATATATATGCTGTCTAAAGAGACCCACTTCAGACCTAGGGACACATACAGACAGAAAGTGAGGGGATGGAAAAAGATACTCCATGCAAATGGCAATCAAAAGAAAGCTGGAGTAGCAATTCTCATATCAGACAAAATAGACTTTAAAACAAAGACTATTACAAGAGACAAAGAAGGACACTACATAATGATCAAGGGATCAATCCAAGAAAAAGATAAAACAATTGTAAATATTTCTGCACCCAACATAGGGGCACCTCAATACATAAGGCAAATACTAACAGCCATAAAAGGGGAAATTGACAGTAATACAACCATAGTAGGGGACTTTAACACCCCACTTTCACAATTGGACAGATCATCCAAAATGAAAAAAATAAGGAAACAGAAGCTTTAAATGATATATTAAACAAGATGGACTTAATTGATATTTATAGGACATTCCATCCAAAAACAACAGAATATACTTTGTTCTCAAGTGCTCATGGAACATTCTCCAGGATAGATCATATCTTGGGTGACAAATCAAACCTTGGTAAATTTAAGAAAATTGAAACCATATCAAGTATCTTTTCTGACCACAATGCTATGAGCTAGATATCAATTACAGGAAAAAATCTGTAAAAAATACAAACACATGGAGGCTAAACAGTACACTACTTAATAACCAAGAGATCACTGAAGAAATCAAAGAGGAAATCAAAAAATACCTAGAAACAAATGACAATGAAAACACAACGACCCAAAACCTATGGGATGCAGCAAAAGCAGTCCAAAGAGGGAAGTTTCTAGCAATACAATCCTACATTAAGAAACAAGAAACAGCTCAAATAAACAACCTAACCTTACACCTAAAGCAATTAGAGAAAGAGGAACAAGAAACCTCCCAAAGTTAGCAGAAGGAAAGAAATCATAAAGATCACATCAGAAATAAATGAAAAAGAAATGAAAGAAATGATAGCAAAGATCAATAAAACTAAAAACTGGTTCTTTGAGAAGATAAACAAATTTGATAAACAATTAGGCAGACTCATCAAGAAAAAAAGGGAGAAGACTCACATCAATAGAATTATAAACGAAAAAGGAGAAGTAACAACTGACATTGCAGAAATACAAAGGATCATGAGAGATTACTACAAGCAACTCTATGCCAATAAAATGGACAACCTGGAAGAAATGGACAAATTCTTACAAATGCACAATCTGCCAAGCCTGAACCAGGAAGAAATAGAAAATATGAACAGACTAATCACAAGCACTGAAATTGAAACTGTGATTTAAAATCTTCCAACAAACAAAAGCCCAGGACCACATGGCTTCACAGGCAAATTCTATCAAACATTTAGAGAAGAGCTAACACCTATCCTTCTCAAACTCTTCCAAAATATAGCAGAAGGAGGAACACTCCCAAACTCATTCTACGAGGCCATCATCACCCTGATACCAAACCCAGACAAAGATGTCACAAAAAAACAAAACTACAGACCAATATCACTGATGAACATAGATGCAAAAATCCTCAACAAAATACTAGCAAACAGAATCCAACAGCACATTAAAAGGATATACCATGATCAAGTGGGTTTATCACAGGAATGCAAGGATTTTTCAATACACGCAAATCAATCAACGTGATACACCATATTAACAAATTGAAGAAAAAAAACATATGATCATCTCAATAGATGCAGAAAAAGCTTTCGACAAAATTCAACACCCATTTATGATAAAAACTCTCCAGAAAGTAGGCATAGAAGTAACTTACCTCAACATAATAAAGGCCATATATGACCACCCCACAGCCAACATAGTCCTCAATGGTGAAAAATTGAAACCATTTCCTCTAAGATCAGGAACAAGACAAGGTTGCCCACTCACGCCACTATTATTCACATAGTTTTGGAAGTTTTAGCCACAGCAGTCAGAGAAGAGAAAGAAATAAAAGGAATACAAATCAGAAAAGAAGTAAAGCTGTCACTGTTTGCAGATGACATGATACTATACATAGAGAATCCTAAAGATGCTACCAGAAAACTACTAGAGCTAATCAATGAATTTGGCAAAGTAGCAGGATTCAAAATTAATGCACAGAAATCTTTTGCATTCCTATACACTAATGATGAAAAATCTGAAAGTGAAATTAAGAAAACATTCCCATTTACCACTGCAACAAAAAGAATAAAATACCTAGGAATAAAGCTACCTGAGGAGACAAAAGTCCTGTATGCAGAAAATTATAAAACACTGATGAAAGAAATTAAAGATGATACAGATAGATGGAAAGATATACCATGTTCTTGGATTGGAACAATCAACATTGTGAAAATGACTCTACTCCCCAAAGCAATCTATAGATTCAATGCAATCCCTATCAAACTACCAATGGCATTTTTCACAGAACTAGAACAAAAAATTTCACAGTTTGTATGGAAACATAAATGACCCCAAATAGCCAAAGCAATCTTGAGAAAGAACAATGGAGCTGGAGGAATCAGGCTCCCTGGCTTCAGACTATACTACAAAGCTACAGTAATCAAGACAGTATGGTCCTGGCACAAAAACCGAAATACAGATCAATGGAACAGGATAGAAAGCCCAGAGATAAACCCATGCACATATCATCACCTTATCTTTGATAAAGGAGGCAAGAGTATAAAATGGAGAAAAGACAGCCTCTTCAATAAGTGTTGCTGGGAAAACTGGACAGCTACATGTAAAAGAATGAAATTAGAACACTCCCTGACACCATACACATAAGTAAACTCAAAATGGATTAAAGGACTTCCCTGGTGGTGCAGTGGTTGAGAGTCCACCTGCTGACGCAGGAGCAGAACACTCTATGACATAAATCACAGCAAGATCCTTCTTGACCCATCTCCTAGAGTAATGGAGATAAAAACAAAAATAAACAAATGGGACCTAATGAAACTTCAAAGCTTTTGCACAGCAAAGGAAACCATAAACAAGACCAAAAGACAGCCCTCAGATAAAAAAGGATTAAAGACCTAAATGTAAGGCCAGACACTATAAAACTCTTAGAGGAAAACATAGTCAGAATACTCTATGACATAAATCACAGCAAGATCCTTTTTGACCCAGCTTCTAAAGAAATGGTAATAAAAGCAAACATAAAAAATGGGACCTAATGAAACTTAAAAGCTTTTGCACAGCAAAGGAAATCATAAGCAAGATGAAAAGACAGCCCTCAGCATAGGAGAAAATATTTGCAAATTAAGGCAATTGACAAAGGATTAATCTCCAAAATTTACAAGCAGCTCATGCAGCTCAATATCAAAAAAACAAACAACCCAATCCAAAAATATGCAGAAGACCTAAATAGCCATTTCTCCAAGAACATATACAGATTGCCAACAAACACATGAAATAATGCTCAACATCATTAATTGTTAGAGAAATGCAAATGAATACTACAATGCAATATCATCTCACATTGGTCAGGATGGCCATCATCAAAAAATCTACAAACAATAAATGCTGGAGAGGGTATGGAGAAAAGTGAAACCTCATACACTGTTGGTGAGAATGTAAATTGATACAGCCACTATGGAGAACAGTATGGAGGTTCCTTAAAAAACTAAAAATAGAACTACCATACGACCCAGCAATCCCACTACTGGGCATATACCCTGAGAAAAGCATAATTCAAAAAGAGTCATGTACCAAAATATTCATTGCAGCTCTATTTACAGTAGCCAGGACATGGAAGCAACCTAACTGTCCATCGACAGATGAATGGATAAAGAAGATTTGGCACATATATACAATGGAATATTACTCAGCCATAAAAAGAAATGAAATTGAGTTATTTGTAATGAGGTGGATGGACCTAGAGTCTGTCATACAGAGTGAAGTAAGTCAGAAAGAGAAAAACAATACTGTATGCTAACACACATATATGGAATCTAAAGGGAAAAAAAAGTCATAAAGAACCTAGGGGCTAGACGGGAATAAAGACACAGACCTACTAGAGAATGGACTTGAGGACACGGGGATGGGGATGGGTGAGCTGGGACAAAGTGAGAGTGGTAGTGTATATATGGACATATATACATTATCAAATGTAAAATCAATAGCTAGTGGGAAGCAGTCACATAGCACTGGGAGATCAGCTTGGTGCTTTGTGACCACAAGGGTGCGATAGGGAGGGTGGGAGGAGGGAGACACAAGAGGGAGGAGATTTGGGAGTATATGTATATGTATAACTGATTCACTTTGTTATAAAGCAGGAACTAACACAGCATTGTAAAGCAATTATACTCCAATAAAAATGTTTTTAAAAAAGTCATTTAATGTAATCCATTACATCAATAGGCTCAAAGGGAAAAAATCTTATGGTCATATCATAAGTGAATAAGAAGCATTTGATAAAATACAACACCTATTCATGATAAAAACCCAGGAAACTAGGGATAGAGAACAACTTTCTTAACTTGGTAAAGACCATCTACAAGATACCTACATTATACCTACAAGTTAACATGAAACTTGATGAAAAACCTGAAACTTTCACACTAAGATCAGGTACAAGGCAAGGATGTCCCCTCTCACCATTCCTTTTCAACATCATACTGAGAGTTTTGGTTATGCAGTAAGGCAAGAAAATGACATAAAGGACATATGCAAATCAGGAAAGAAGACATAAAACTGTCTTTGTATGCAGATGACATGACATGTCCTCCAGGGAGAGGACAGCCATCTATAAGCCAACGAGAGAGGCCTGGAACAGATCTTTTCCTCAAAGCCCTCTGAAGGAGCCAACCCTGCTGACATTTGATTGTGAACTCCTAGAGATAATAAATTTTTGTTGTTTGAGTAGTCAGTTTCAATAAGAAGTAGAACATAAAAATAATTTTATACTACAACTAATGAAATGAATTCATAATTTTAATAACATTGTTTGAAAAAATGGAAGACATATTGGTCTATCACAGTAATATATAATAATACTGCAGTATTCTTAATTCATTTTTATTTTTAAAACAAATAATTAAAATAAGACTAAATTCCATTTAATTCCAATTTTAAAGATATTATTCAAATTCAGTAGACTGTTTCCCTTATTACCTAAAGATCACATAGAGCAAACAAAAACATTACACACTGAAGTTTCCTAGCTATCTCATTGTTTTAAATTCTATGCACAAATTAAAAATCCCAGTGTAATATAGAATAATAGAATTGAAGTAATTCATGGCCTTTTTCCTCACCTTTACAGTCACTGGTGCATCTCTCCTATTTTAATCTATTGTTTAAAGGCAGGATCCACATGGGCTGGAGATACACACCACACTGGAAAAGAGCTCAAACAATTTTTAATCATCACAAGCTCATTCTGAGAAGGAAGGCTTGTAACTTAGTCTGTGTGAGTCAAAGGCAGAAAAGGTGCTAACTTGAAGATTAAATATAAATTATTAAAATTCTACAGGAACTATAGCAATTCTTAAACATAGGCATAACAAAATGCCTTTTTTTTCAGTAAGGAGTATTGCTCCTGAATTGTGACAGTAAAAACAGAACATTTTAGTAAGTTGTGTTATTATTTTTAACTTCTCTGTGGACTCTGCATAATCTTTCTCACTGCACCTAGGCAAATACATCCCTCTTGGAAACTAGACATGTGGTGTTATAAAAGTCAAATGAAAAGATTTTTTTAATGAGGAGGTAATAATCAACTGAGTTAAATTCTGCTGATGGTTAATTATAATAAACACTGAGCTGAGCACTGAGAATTAGCCTCTGTAATTGCCAAAATGGAGGTCACGGGTGACCTTGACTAGAGCAGTTCAGTGGTGTGGGGAAAACATTGACCAGAGAAGGTTCTAGGGAGTATGAAGAAAAGGAATTGAATTTGTGAGCACAGACAACTTCTGATGGGTTCTTGCTCTAAGGGAGAGAAAAGAAATGAATTAACAGCAGGAGAGGATATACAATGGAAAAATACTTACAGAGATAGAAGAGAAAGGATAGCATATTTCCATGCTCAGGGGAAATCATTCAGCAAGATGGGTAAAAAAGAGAGGAGTAAAGATTATAGGAGATGATAGAGAAATAGAGAAAAAGAGAGTAAAATTATTGATAAAATAGATCAAGTGATGGATTTATAGGCCAATTGGATGGGTTAGCAGAGTTGGATTTAACTCATGGGTTTTTGCCAATAGAGGTAATTGGATAAAGGATGCAAGGGGTTTCAGGTTATGGTCTTGAAAAGACAGAACAGAGGACATAAGGCAGTGAGAGACAGTGAAAAAGTGGTAAAATCCATGAATAAATAAATAGTGTATAACATTACCCTTGTTTAAATATTTTTATATAATTGAAGAGTTAAGGAGTGGAGGTAAATCCCTCTAAAACTTAGAGGGCATATTATTTATATGGAAATAAAAATATGTCGGTCTTTTCTCTAATAAACTTTTAGCATAGAAAAAACTTAAGCATTAAAATTATGAAATGAGGCCCACTTTAAGGAGAAAAAGTTATAAAAATTATTCTCTTCTTTAGGAAACATTAAATAACAAATCACTATTAGTACATTTATTTAAATAATTAATAAGTGCCTACTGCATTTTGCTATGCATTGCAAACAAAAAGACAGTTCAGTTAATTATAGCATTTAAAGAAGGATTCCTGGAGAAGTTGAAGTGTGGTCTAGCAGAGGGGCAAAGATGGATGAGAATGTTGCAGGCAGAGGAGCAGCATGGGTGAAGTCACGGAAGGTGTGAAAAGCATGGGATGGATGCGAACAACTTCACTGTGTGAATGGAGGGAAGGACATACTCGCAGGTGAACAATAGGACAAGAAGCTGGCTGGAGAGTGATAAGCCTCAGTAGCCAGTTGCACAAATAAGAAAATCCAGTTTGCATCTTGAGATTATAGATGATATGTATATGTTTCTTACCTACTGTAAAATGGACCAGTGAACACCAGAAAGATAGGAAAACCTTACTTCTGAAGTAAGAGTAATCATCTCCATTTAATAGACAAAAGGGAAAAAAAAACTAACAAATATTGTAACATATACTATTTTTTCTAAAGTTATAACAGATTACCACATTCCCTAAATGAGGAGGCCACAGACTTAATTCTTAGAAATTGTATGGCTTATGAATTTGTTGCTAGGTAGTCCTAAAATAACCTTCAGATTCCCTGCTTCCACTGATGAAAGGTCAGAGTCTGTCAGCATGTTCTCCATCGGGCTGAGGAAGGCAGAATTGAAACATCCCTAATATGCTGGAAATAAAGGCAGTGTCCTGATTTTACCTGCTGACAGCCAAAGTCCTTCAGTAGATTGGTGTTTGTCTTCTCTTGGGAAATCACCAGAATGCAGCTGCCTTCATTAATGTTCCTTTCCTGCTCCTCTTTCCTACTGCCATGGCTTAGTGACAGGCCTCCTAAAAGATGGTAATGTAACAGGACTGTTACAGAATTAAAGTCCGGGCTGTTTCAGTGAAGCAATGTATTCAGTTAGATGTCCTGCCTGCTGCAGTAAAATAACTTGGAAACAAAACACTAACAGTATAGGAAACAATCTCAAAATTGATAGGCCAAGAAGCCAAGGTGTTAAACTTTGCTAATGTAATATTTTTTCATAAAAATAGAAGAATATGGAAATATTGTAATATTTCTTAATAACCCAAGAGATGATGAATCTAATATTTTTTCTTAATAAAAGATTACAATGTTATTTTTTATTTTAAAAAGATACTGTTTTTCAAAATATGATAGTCACTTATTAAATGTACTAGGTATAATGGAAAAGAAAAATGTGTAAAAACAACCATGGCTTTTGAGAACTAGCTCTTATTAGAAGGTTATAAATTCAATGAATGATAATCTGGAATGCTTGAATTCCTCCTGAAGACTAATTTTCATTAGACTTATGCCTCTACCATAAATAATGCTCATTAGGTATTTAAAAAGAAAAAAAAAAGAAAAATCAAGACACTTTAGAAGCAATTCTATTGTACTTAGATTTGTTTTGTTTCAATTTTTTATGGAAGTTCTGAGAGACAATTTCTGATCATTTGTCCTCATTCACGTATCAGAAACCAAAATCCTGAGAATAACTATTAAAAGGTCTCTCAGTCTGAAACTATTTCATAGGTAAAGGAAGAATATGTGAAAGTCATGACAATGAGTCAGGTCAACTGATACTTTCAAATACTTCTCAGATCTCACACATTTATTCTGTGGACTCAGCACTTGCAGAGAAATGTTAAATTTCCTGTGTATATCCTTTTTTTTAGGCCTTTTGTCAGTACTTGGATAATTACACTGAGACTTCTCTCAAAAAATTGGAAATGTGAATATAAGAACATCCTGCGAATTTAAACTGTAAAAATAATACATTAATATCCAAACAAAGTCATCCCAAGGAAACTAACTCGCAGGTTTATGAGAATTGACTATCCTTGTTGAATTTTCATAACTAGTGAAAAAGTAGTAAGAAGAGGAAAGGCTGGATGGTAAGGATGAGTTGATCAAGCTTGGATTCATAGAAGGATAGTAAATGAAGTAAAAATCAAAAGTTCTCAATCAAGCCCTAATGGGGAAGAGAGCTAACACTGACGGAGAGGACAGAGTGTAGAGGCTTCGGTGCTATTGGTATGGCTCTTTGTGTTGTGAAGATGTATAAGGAGATGTGGGCATTTTGAGTTTTTTCGATTTGATTAGATCATTCCACTGAGAAATTATTTATAAGGTTGCCTTATCTAATTTACCTTGTCTGATAATATCCTCACTCTGTTTATTAGTTATATTTCCACACTGACTAACATTAGTATTTTCACCCATGTGACAAATTTATCTAAGACTAAAACATAAATGCATAAAATTTATGGTTTAATATATCAGTCTTTTGGGGACACTTAATATGAGTCTGTTTCAGAAAGACACTAATTATTGTTTCCCAAGCTGAAGGGCAGATCATGGGCTAAATTAAATAATCTTAGGTAATAGACATTTAAAATATGGTAAAGCATAGGCTAAGAGAAATAATCCAAATTGTAAGACTTCCTTGTAACAGTTACACCAGATACCTCTAGCAACAACTTTGCTGTGTGCAGATCCAGTAATTTAATTTTCATTTAAATTGTCGACCTTCAAAACTCATTCAAAATAATAAAGTATTATGATTATATGAGTAGATGACAAAAATACATTATTATTTCAATTATGGAAATTTTGTTTAAAAATTATGAGTGAAAGAAAAAGATATAGCTATTTTACAAAAAGTGAAAGACTTTCAATTAGGTTGACAAACAATTGCTCAATACAAGATCTTTCTAAAAATATCAGTGATGAATTGATTCAAAATTTTAAAGTTTGCATATTTTAGGTTTAGATTACAATATAACAGACATTGACCAATTAATATTTGAGTATGTTTTTTTCTCATATTCACATTTACATCTGTCAAAGAAAAATTACTGATAGATTAAAGATTGTGTTCCAGATTTATTGGAATTTTAAAAGAGACTAATGTTTACCTTGCTTTATTGCATTGTATGATCCATATTAAAAATATTTATACTCAGTTTTCTGAAATAAAAAGTATAAAATGTGTCAGGATATAATTATTAAAATTTTTCAGTATATATATGCAAATACCATGAAAAATCACGTTTTTGGAGCCACTGAAAGAAATGATAGGCAATCTATTTACTGATACCCTATCTGTTGTCAGTGTTCATTGGTTGAGTTGTGAAGAGTCTTACAAAGATTTAGTATATTGTTAATTCAAATTCAAGAGTTTTCATAAAACAAAAATGCTTGCTAGTTATTCAATAATCAGAGACAAAAAATGACAATGTGATTCATATTTTTTCACTGACATTTTGAAGCACCAATGAATGGTGCTTATTGTGATCTAGCTGGACAGTTTGAGTTGTGTAATAGAAGACACACTGTTGAAATTGAAACCGTACATAATACAGTCAATAATAATGATTCCATGTATTTCTTCTAACATGAATCAATATGCAAAAGATTTTTCTCTTGTAAAAGAGCAAAAAGAAAAATTCTAAGGTTTTTTTTTTGCTATTGATAAAGTTAAGATAGCTTTCAGTTTAGGCAACACCATTTTGAATTTGATGAAAATAATACGAGGGTAACAAAAGAATTAGATAAGTTGTTCAACTTGGACATAGGTAGTTTTTAAATATGTATGCTTTTAATTTAAATCCAAATTAGTTCTACTAAAAAAAAGAACTTTTTTTTTATATAGGAAGCAGATATTAAGGAAAACTATTTTTTTGGTACTGGTTTTGGTTTTTAGAAAACATTGAAGTAAAACATTTGGAAAAACTTAGCTATCTACTTTTTTTAAATACTGTTGTGTGTACATGTCAATCTCCCAGTCTATCTCTCCCCCCAATCCTTACCCCCTGGTAACCATAAGTTCGTTCTCTAAGTCTGTGAGTCTGTTTCTGTTTTGTATCTTTTTTTAAGATTCTGCATATAAGCAATATCATATAATATTTGTCTGTCTCTGTCTGACTTACTTCACTTAAGTATGATAATCTTCAGGCCCATCCATGTTGCTGCAAATGGCATTATTTCATTCTTTTTAATGGCTGAGTAATATTCCATTGTATATATGTACCATATCTTCTTTATCCATTCACCTATCAGTGGACATTTAGATTGTTTTCATATCTTGGCTATGGTAAACAGCACTGAAATGAACATTGGTGTGCATGTGTCCTTTTGAACCATGTTTTTCTCAGGATATATGCCCAGGATTAGGATTTCTGGATCATAGAGTAGCCCTATTTTTAGTTTTTTAAGAAACCTTCATACTGTTCTCCATAGTGGCTCTACCAGTTTACATTCCCACCCTCCTACACTGTTGGTGGGAATGAATGTACTTTTCCAACTGCAAATTTTATGAAACTTGCATACATGTCATGTATTTTCAATAAAAATTCAGAATCTTAATTGAGATATGCTGATTTACCACAATAAGTTTAGTGAACATCTATCATTTCATATAGATACAAAATAAAAGATAAAGAAAAAAATTTTTTTCTTCATGATGAGAAGTCTTAGGTTTTACTCTCTTAACAACTTTCCATATCTAACATAGAGCAGTGTTAATTGTATTTATCATGGGTACATTACATCCCTAGTACTTCTTTATCTTATAACTGGAAGTTTGTATCTGTTGACTACCTTCATCCAGTTCACCCTCCCCCAACCCTCTCACAATAAAAATGTTTATACTGTCAAAGTGACAATATTTTAGATATATTGTGTTAAATATATTAATAAAATTAATTTTACCCATTTTTAAACTTTTTAAGTATAGCTATTAGAAAAATATAAATTATATATATGGTTTATATTACATTTCTGTTGGAAAGCACTGTCTTTCTTCCACTGTTTGAACTAATTGTGTAAATTTCAGTTATATTTTTATTAAGATATAAGCATTTTAACTCACGAAGGGCATGAAGGGAAGGAGTTGGCAAAAATAGAAATCATGAATAAACAGAAGTAAAAGAAGAAAATTTATGGGATAAGTTGCCTGAAGAATTTAGACATTTTCATACATAGACATTCAACTCAGAAGAGAAAATGGAGTGGAAGATATAAATGAGTTAAAGGTAGATAATATTTGACTTTATGACTTTCATAATTAATTTTAAAAGAGTAAGAGAGAGGCTAAGATCAAGAATAAAGAAAATCCAACACCTAAAGATTTGGTAAAGGAGAATAAACCATCAAAGGAGAATGGAGAGAATCATCTAGTAAAACAGGAAAATAATCAGGATACGATGGTGTTCTGGAAGTCAGTGCATAATTTTAACAGGAGATTAGACACAGCTGAAAAGATAATTGTTGCATCAGAATATATATTAGAAGGCCAAAAGAAAATCCTGAGAATGAAGCTGAGAGAGACCAAACAAAGGAAAAAACAGAGGTAAAGATTTATAAGGGGTACCTTGAGAAAGCATAACATACATGTAATTAGAATCCTAGAAGGAAGGGAAAAATTGTGGGCCAAAAGCAATAAATGAGTCAATAATGACTGATTGCTTTTCAAAACCCTTGGAAGATATTAAGCCTATGAGCCTAGAGCAGGATAAATACAAAAGAAACCAAACAGGCATATCATTGTAAAACTGCAAAAGTCAAAGTCCAGGTGAAAACTGCAAAACCTGCCAGAGAAAAATTATAGACTACTCAAAAGGAGCAGAAGTAGAGTGATATCTGGCTTCTAATAAAAAAACAAAAGAAAAAAGGCAAAAGACAATGGAATTATATCTTAAAATGCTGAAAAAATTGAAAATATTCAACCTAGAATTCAATAAGATTCTACAAAAGTGGAGGTCGAATAAGATTAATTTTCAGATTAAAAACTGGATGTTCTTCAGGAACAATGATAATTTCAAAAGGAAGTAAAGATATTCAGAAACAGAAAAAGTATAAATATAGAACTAAATCTAAACTAGTTATAAGCAGCAGTAAACATCTAAAAATTAAATGCATATAGAGAATTCAAATGCAAGCCTTAAAACAGGTAAATCGGAAGGTATGTGAATGGAGTTAAACTGTTCTCAACTGTTAAACTAGTCCTTGTGTTACCAAGGAAGAGGGGAAAGTATTAATTTACATTATATTTGATAAGTAAGATTGCAAGTTGTTATTTTTAAAAGAACTCCAAAAAAAGGAATATTAAAAGAGTGTATCATTAACAATATAAATGGAAGGGTGAGAAGAAAAGGTTAAGTATGGTCAGTCAATGTAGAAATATGAAGGAAATGAGAGAAAAAAATAGAATAGAACAAAGACATAGAAAACAAATGCTTAGGGAATTCCCTGGCAGTCCAGTGGTTAAGACTCCACATTCTCACTGCCAAGGGCCCAGGTCGGGGAACTAAAATCCCACAATCTGAGCAGCACAGCCAAAAAAAAAAGCAAATGCTTAGAGGGTATATTGAAACCAAAATGTCTGTGATTACATTAAATATAAATACATGAAAAATCAACTATATGACACTTAGAAACACTTAAAATATAAGACTATAGAAAAATCAGAAGTTAAAAAAAATTAATAAAACATATCACCACTAAATAACTGATCAAAATAAAACTACTGTAGTTATGTTAGAAAAGTAGATTTTAAAGCAAAAAGTATTTTAATAAGAAGAACATTTCATAGTAATACAAGATCCAGTCATTAGGAAGATTTTTTATAAATTTATATTCAATCAATAGCAGCCTCAAAATAGATGAAACAAAACAGATCCAAATAAAAGAGAAAACAGACAAATCTATATTCATAGTGTGAGATTTAGCACACTTATAAATGATTATGAAAAATAATTACAAAAATCACTAAGGATTTATAAGTTTAGAGAAGCTTGATTAACAAAAAAGGTCTAATTGAGAAATATAGGAAAACTGCTTCCCAGAAGTCAGAATGCATATTCTTTACAAGTATACTTGGAACATTTTCAAAATATAAGTATATCTTAGGCCATTAATCAAGCCTCAAATAATTTCAAAGGATTAAGATTATACAAAGTATACTTTCTAACCACAGCGGAAATAAATTGGAAACAGTAGCAAAGAGATAACTATAAAATTCCCTATGTAATTTACAATTAAGAAATACATAGATTAAAAAAGAAATCACAGTGGGTATTAGGCATTGTTATTTTGAACTGAATAATAATGAAATGTTTGAATTATAAAATACAAATTTATAGGAAAATATATAAACTTAAATGCAAATATTAGAACAGAAGAGATTTTTTAAATAACCAATAAGTATCCGTTTCACTGAATTGGAAAAATAACATCAGGGAACCAAAGCTATTGGATCAGCATTGTTTCCATTCAGAAGTCAGAGATATTCATGCACCTAACTTGGGCAGAACCTACTTGATCTTAGCCAGCGTTTCTAAAGTTCCAAAAGGTAACAGTGTTTGAGATTTAGAAAGAAGAAATCAGAATTACTTAGAGTTCTCAAGAACTCACTTATCTTTGAGGTGGAGTTGATAGATAATTTGTTAACTATAGAAAGTATCTTATTTTTTTCTAAATACTGTCCTTTGATATACCACAAAATTGTGGGTTATTTCTAAGCAGCAGTAGGCATTGGCTCAAAAGATTATCAGAGTTTTGTCCTTTGTATGTTATCAGTATGTTCAGGATGCCTATGAAGTGCATTAGTCAGTGATATTTTCTATTGCAGTGATTTAAAACATATCCGGCAATAAACTGAGGGATTTCCTTTATATGTTTTTTAAAATTAATTATTTTTTGTGGCTGCATTGGGTCTTCGCTGTTGCATGCAGGCTTTCTGTAGTTGCGGCGAGTGGGGACTACTCTTCGTTGCGGTGCATGGGCTTCTCATTGCGGTGGCTTCTCTTTTTTGTGAGGCATGGGCTCTCGGTGTGCAGGCTTCAGTAGTTGTGGCACGTGGGCTGAGTAGTTGTGGATCATGGGCTCTAGAGAGTAGGTTCAGTAGTTGTGGTACACGGGCTTAGTTGTGCCGCATCATGTGGGATCTTCCCAGACTAGGGCTCAAACCTGTGTCCCCTGTATTGGCAGGTGGATTCTTAACCACTGTGCCACCAGAGAAGTCCCTATCTTTCTTAAAAATATTCCCATCATTCTTCGTGCTTCTTTGTAATTGAAGTACAGTTGATTTATAATGTTTCAGGTGTACAGCAAAGTGATTCAGTTATTTTATATATATATATATATATATATATATATGTGACATGTGTATTCATTTTCAGATTGTTTTCCATTATAGGTTATTATAATATATTGAATATAGTTCCCTGTGATATACAGTAGTTCCTTGTTGTCTATTTTATATATAGTAGGGTATATCTGTTAATCCCAAACTCCAATTTCTCTCTCTCTCTCTTTCCCCTTTGGTAACCATAAGTTTGTTTTCTGTGTCTATGCGTCTATTTCTGTTTTGTAAATAAGTTCATTTGTATCTTTTTTTTTTTTTTTTTTTTTTTTTGCGGTACGTGGGCCTCTCACTGTTGTGGCCTCTCCCGTTGTGGAGCACAGGCTCTGGACGCGCAGGCTCAGCGGCCATGGCTCACGGGCCTAGCCGCTCAGCGGCATGTGGGATCTTCCCAGACCGGGGCACGAACCCGTGTCCCCTCCATCGGCAGGTGGACTCTCAACCACTGTGCCACCAGGGAAGCCCTTGTATTATTTTTTTAGGTTCCACATATAAGTGATATCATATGATATTTGTCTTTGTCTGGCTTCCTGTACTTAGTATGATAATCTCTAGGTCCATCCATGTTGCTGCAAATGGCATTATTTCATT